>NW_017297113.1:341124-353226 GCF_001594075.2 Trachymyrmex cornetzi
TGCGTGAGCTCCTACTTTTTGTCGGCCGACGACCGGCCCAGGCCGCCGGGTTCTCAATGATCTCAAACCCGTTTTGACGCGCGTACGCGCGCAATCATCCTGAACCGACCGCGCTGAAACAAAATCCACGGGTTGGTCGCTTAACGGAATTTTAACTCGCTAAAAAAAAAATGGAAATTAGGGATAGTCATTTCCACACACTTAACATTCAATATACTAAAAGAATATCAATGTTTTCTTTAAATAATATTTCCACATTTTGACGTCGATTGTTTTATTGATATGACTACTGATAAACGATATCCTAACATTGCTTAACATGCCGAATTAATTAACTAACTTTTCCTTTTCTAAATAAGCTAATTGATAAATTTTTAATTGGTTTTCTTTGTTTATAATTCAGTTGTCAAATATGATAAATCGCTATGGAAAGAATCGTAGTATTTTTTATATTCAATTCAATAAGTTTTTCCTCCAGTTTAATGAAAAATTAATTAGTAAGTAGTTTAGATAATAAAATTGTTCTTTCTTAAAATATACAACGATTAAAAATGCGACAATGATTCCTTGATAGAATTTAAGAAACAACATCGGCAAGCGTAGCATAATTAAAATGAAATAAAAAAACACAATTTACACGCTCGTGCGTGCGCCGCCATAAATCGTGCACCGACGTATTCGAGTGCACACGCACATCAACCTGGCGGTAGGTCAGTACCTTCTGCCTATCTGGATCCCCCCTTCTTTCCTTTCCCCCCTTTCCTGCGGGCAGTCCCGCCGGTGGTTCAGGTTCGCTCGAACCAACCCGGTCATTCGAACCGACCAAACTGGTTTTGCGTCGTTTTCCGATGTCGCGCCGAGAATTTGATAGATTTCTGCCTTGTCTCGATCGCCGATAATCTGCCGCCGGCACAATAGCAGAGAGGATGCTTGCGTACAGACCTGGATCATGCACACGTATCTTGGCTACTACATCCATGATATATCATACATGAGAGCGAGTTATAAATATTAACATACCAAGTATCGATGGTAACATTTCCTCGTGCTAATAATCGCGAAAAAATATACGTAATTTGCGTAATTTCACGACATCACACGTTTGTATCGTAACTATTGTAAATGATACAGATGCATAAACTTATGTTCTGTCATAATGTCAGTAGATGAGGTACTGTATCTTCTGGAACAAGCGGATAGCGTTTCATATTTGGTTTCTTTATGGTATATAATTTGCAATGATATATGTATAATATGTTTGTTCTATACTGTTTATACCCTTAACTACCAAGAAAAACACTCGTAAATTTATCATAAGGATATATGCGTGTACGCTTGGTTTTCCGAATAGATTGCATATTACGCGTCAGAGAGGACATAAAGTTTGCCAGCCCTATTTCACTTTGCATTATGCCGTACTCGAGAAAAGGGGGAATAACCGAAATGTGCCGTTGAGACTTAAACTTACGCGTTATTTATCGCATTACTATTGGCCATTGGATATTGCAAACCGAGTCGAGGAACACGAATGCGTCGAGCCGACGTGCTTCCCCTGCGCCATAGTATATTAATGCTCACGCCGCCTCTATACCGATGTAATAATAATTCTTTTTTCCTCGCGCGCATGCACGCTTAATGACGGCAGGTGCAACGGCCGTCGATGTAGGGTGATGAATTTCAACGAATGTTCCTAAGTTTCATGCCGATCGCAAGACGCTCCGACCAGCACGGTTAAAAAATACTCGTCTCATATTTTAAAATTAGTGTAAATGACTCTTTAACAAATGTACAGTGTATATATACACTGAAAAAAATTTCTGGTTGAAAATGGAGACGAATCAGAAATTTCTGGTTAAATTTATTAGAATTCTAGTTGAGATAACCGGAATTCTGGTTGATACTATATTTCTAGTAAAATCTACTAGAATTCTTATTTTTACCAGAATAATTATATTAATCAGAATTCTAGTTATCACAACTAGAATTCTAATAGACGTAATCAGAAAATTCTGATTCGTCCATTTCCCACCAGAATTACTGTTTAATCCAACCAGACAATTTTTCTCAGTGTACAATATATACTTGCTTGTAAAACTGTTTAAAGTTACAAAAAATAGTTTTGCTAAAATATCTAAAAATTTATAGCTACAAATATAGAATCTGAACATAATTTTGTTGAACAATCAAAATAATTATGTAGGATGCACAAATTGAATGCTAGAACGTCGAAACTTTTTACAGCATTGCTTCTCATACTCGAGTTTTTCACAACAGAATTTTTTAATCTTATGTCGCTAAACTTAATCTAATTAATGGTATGAAACATATCATGTTCTTTTCAAGAAATTCTTAAGCATGTAAGCTCCATGTAATGACTCGTATAACTTGAACCATCAATTAAACTAAATGATAGCTGATAAAATTGTTATTTTTTTGCCTCATTATGAGCACGGCTCCGATGTCGACTACCATTTGCTAGTTTGCGCAAAATTTCTATTGAAGAACGCAGTCGCTCTGGCAGATTATTGGACCGACAGCAGCATGCATGCCCCAAATTCCGAATCAAGTCGGTCCAATTTCACAAACATTTTTAATCCGATCGATGCCTCTATGACGCTTCAAATGTTCATTTCATTCGTCGCGACCGCGTGCTGCGATGTCCACTAGATTGAAAATACGTTTTTGGCGAGTTACGAATGTTCGTGTCCAAAAACAACATTCCGATTCGTTATCGCAACACGAGAATACGTCACATTCAAATGGTTATTCGGAGCACGTGCTCTGCGTTCAGCTGGTCTCCCAACCCCAACTAAATCTCCACGTCATAAAGCATTTAATTAATGTAAGTAATCCGTGCAAACAGTGAATTATTTGACACTGTATAAACTAAATCGGAGTAGATTTGTACCTGTTATAGTACCATTTCAGCGATATCCTTTGTGGTAGTTTCCGTCCATCGACGTTCAATGCAACAATGCCGCTTTCCATCGACCACCGATTCTTCCTCGTTGGAAACGATTGAAATTCGACGGCGCCGAGTTTTGATAAACATCGTGAATATCTCTCGACTGTAGTATAACATACAACAGTCGAAATGAACACGGACTCGAAATGAATGCGTCACGAATCCGGGACTCTTAATAACTTCGCTTTACATTCGGACGCATAATTACGTCCCTTGATCGCGTAGAATGCGCTCGTCCGCGAAAAAAACTATATAGAATTAGCCCCAGCGAAATAACCTAGCCACACTGCGAAACGCGACGACGACGTTTCTTCCGGATTCGAGGGCTTTCCCGTCGCGGCGCGCCGCGTCGCGCCGCGCTCGCATGCACGATGAGTTTTATCCAATTACCCAACCGCGCTCGCGTCTACTTTTTCATTTCTCGCGGCTACACCATATTGTTCTGAGGGGGCATCGCGCGCCCTGGGACATAATAATAAATTCCTCTCTCTCTCCTTCTTCCCTCCGCCGCCCCACTCTCATTCCGCTTTCCTTTACACGTGTCATCGAATGCATGCCTCTCCTCCGTCCTGCACTTGGCCATAAGTGTAGTAAAGAAGCGAGAAGGAAACGGAGATATCTGAACGTTAGAGAAAGAAACAAGAGATGCAACCGCGAGAGAAAGAAAGAGAGAGAAAGCTGATATAAGAGACCCCGTCGGTCGTCGCGTAATTGAAACGTCCTGTACACGCCTATAAGGTAGAAGGAACGCCGTTGCAGTTCATCAGTCATTCTGGGAGTACGCGGCCGTCATCGCGGATGCATTTGCAACCCCACGGAGCACGAAATGACGTCCGCACCGCGGCAACGAGGAGAGAAAGAGATAGGAAAATAGAGAAAGAGGTAAAAAAAAGAGAAAGAGCGGGAGAAAGAGAGGCCAAACGATAGAATAGGTCGAACAGGGAAAGATAACGGAGGGGGAAGTACAGTATATATTCACATATGGCTCGTATTCGTGGGGTAGGTCGTAATTGCTCGACGATACAAAGGATGGATAGAACCCTCCTGGGCACCCCTCCCTCATCGCTCCTCTGAAACCACCGCGGCACCGGCACGACGGAAAGGATGGAAATGTGCCTGCAGGACACAGAGAAAATATATGAACGAGAGAGAGAGAGAGAGAGAAGACAACGTCGATAAAGTGAACTAGCCGTTCTGAAGACACTCCGCTATGGGCACGCTTCCGTTGTCATGACAGTCAGGAGACCGCCCTCTTTCCTCTTTATTTATTTCTTTTTTTTCCTAGCTTCCTCCGCTACCTTCCCAACCTAGATCCGGAGACTCTTTGTTTTCAACGATACCGAGATCATCTCCCGCGATTTAATAACGACGCAAGCTCCCTTTTCACTCTTCCTAATCCTCCGGCATTTCACGGTGTTTGCCAGCCACGGTGAACGAAATATTATCGAGGATCCTTGTCATCCCTCGACACACTTCGCTCGAGGACGCGCAGCAGGCCTGTCATTATATTACATATATCACGGGTCTCTTAGATTAAAATCGTTAGCAAACAATCGTCAAAATTTCGCTAATTTATTATTTACATGAAAAGAATAATTTTATTAAAGTATTTAAAATTTTGCTAGTATATACAGATTTGAAAATAATTTTATATTGAACTGTTAAAATAATTATGGACGTCGTTCAAGCTGATTGTTGCAATGTTAAAATTGTTTACAGTATTGGTCATCATGCTTATATTTCCCTACCGATTATAATAAACTTTGGATATGTTAAAATATAAATAAACGGATTTTTGTATATGGATGTTAGAGGACACTCTTAAAAAAAATCAGTTTTTTGCTTACAAAGTGAATATTATATCAATCATAAAAGATATTAATAAAGATAATAATAAAAAAATGTTTAAAATAAAAGTTGAATAGTTTTAATAGTATTGTAATAATAATAATTTTTTAAAATTTCTTTTTAATGTTTTATTTCTTTATCGATTATAAGCGAGTTTTAACATCAACAAACTTTAGATTAAAATTACTCAGAAACTAAAACCGTAATCAAAAATCTAAAAACACTTTTATTATATAATGTTATAGGTATTTTTCGATTGCGATCAGTCTGAATAAAATTGGTGTAGTCGACCCTATCTGGAGATCGAGTCCCGAAAAGGGACCATTTCAGATTTTCAGATTTTTTCAGTTGTACGTGTGATTACACATACATGTAAAGCGTTTTGTCCATCACGCTGCCTTTCACAATGTCTTCATTCAATTAATATTACATTAAAATTAGCAATATAAGTGAACATTTTTAACTTCTCCAGTGTTTCGTCCTCCACTACTGGACTCATCAGTAAGGCAATGTAGTGGGGATCTGTCTTAAACGCCTGGAGGAATTTTCGATCGAGGTCCTATTTAAACGGAATTCGTGTGGCTGTGCTACTCACAAGAATCCGAGCGAATTCCGTTGGACATCTGATGGCGAGTCGCCACACATTATTGCACATACATATGTAATAATTATTATCAATACATAAGATAAACAGAAATAGAATGAGAGAGAGAGAGAGAGAGAGAGAGAGACGACGGACTAATTCAAGTTTTTTCTTTACTATAATCCAGTTGACTATTTTAGTCACTTTCAATCTATCTTATGTGTCTTGCATTATGAAATACTTGACTAATTGCATTTATTTCGTATCCGTTTTTTATTAAAAGAAATGTAATATTCGACTTTTTTATGCACTTGACGTATATTTTTTCTTTTTACATAAAATCTTTTCTTAAAAAAAATATTTTATTATTATTACAAAATACTCTTAAAACTATTTTCAACTTTTACTTCAAACTCTTAATTATATCTCTTTCACGATTTATAGACGATATTCACTCTGAAAGAAAAAAAAACCGATTTTTTTCAAGAGAGAAAGGATTTCATTTTTTTAACGCGAAACTCGGTACTTATATTACCTTTTTAAAAAAAAATAATTTTGGTGTAATTTTCTTAACGTGAGACACACTCGGTACTTATTAAAAAAATCACATGTCTTATTTTTTCTATATTTTAACATATCCAAAGCTTATTAAAATTATTATAGAAGGGAATAATTGGATGTGTTCCCTTGTTAGATACTTCAACAATTCTTTCCGTGTATGCAAATTTTAAATCATTAAATTATCATTCGTCAGTCAATTAAAGATATAATTAAAGTTATAATTAAAGATATAATTAAAGATATAATTATTATACAAACGTAACTAGATATTTTAATTATCTTTTTTTTAAAGCGGAAAAACTATGACCGGTATTCCGCTCAAGAAACACTGTATTTATTTAAGAATCGTTGTACCTACTGTTTCAAGTTTTCTTATCAAGATTAAAAAATTGTATAGTTGTTATTTCTTTTAAAATGATTCACACTCTGCGTGCACTGTGTTATTCGTGAAAAGCCTGTAGCGAAATATTAGCATAAAGTCTGCGAGCAAAACAGGAAAAATAACGCTAAATATGTTAAGCGAACTACGATCGAGCCCTTTCCTTGTGATATTTACGACTTCTACGCACAGCTATATCTTATATTTTCTTTCTCACACGCGCAGAATTTTCCACGTGCTAAGCACAAGGGGAATAGAGCCATCGCGGGACGGCCGTGTTCCTCTCAGCGGGGCGTGTAGTAATTAAGGTCGCGCCTTCGTACGAATCAAGGTTCTAGGAAAAAAATTACGCTCGTCGTAGAACGAGAGAGCAGGAAAGGGGGCACAGCAATTTGATCGGAGTGAGAGGGCACCGAGCGGGCGAAAAATCGCCATCGCCCCTCAACCGTTTGCCCGCTCGCACGTTCCGCTCACAGGAACGGATTTATATAGAAACTGTTAGCGCTGAAAGTTATTTTTCAAGGACCTTACTGAAATAATTCAGAAAATCTATCTGTAATTATTTCAAATTACGTATTGCAGAAAACATAGATTAGGACACTTTTTTTTCAGTAAAATTAAGTTTGTTATACTTTTATTATAATTTTCTTAAAAACTTTTAAAGATTGTAAACTTCGTAGAGGGAAAAGATTTGCTATAAACGCGAAAGAAATTACAAAACTAAATTATCAAATTTGTTTGACATTTATAGCAAACAAATTTGCATATTTTACAAGTTATTTTGCATTTGTTGTAAATAATTTTTGTAGTACGAAAAAGAAGTATTTGTTACATCTGTAAATAATTTGCGATTCCTATATTTGCGAATAAAATTTTACCGTTATAGCGTAGGATTAGCGTACATAGTAAATTTTTTCTTTCCGTGTTTAAGCTTTCTAATTGCAGAATAATTTTATTAAAGAATGTTTAATTTTTAGGATCAAAGATGTTATACAACAAAACGTATTGTATTAAAAAAAAAATGATATTGTACTAAAAATATAAATAATATTTCTATCTAGCTATGCTTTTTTCATCAGAGACTACTAAAAGTTATCGGCTTCGAGTCGAGTCCGCCCCTGTTGACTTATAGATCGTAGATAACGTTTTACCATCGGCAATGCATGCGCATGTACTTGGGCTGACTAGGAGAACGGGTCCGAGATCAAGGGAGAACCGCTAATAAAAGCACCCCGCAATGAGAAAGTCTTGAACTGTTCGCGCCACATTAATCGCGAACGGGACGTTACCCGCGTTTACGCGATTTTCCGCGTGCGTGTAATTCCGCGTGCGATTCTTCATTTACCGCTGCGATTCCGTTAATATTCCCTCCTCTCCCTGACGAGGATTATATTGTAATCGAAGTAATTTATGGAAACGGGCGCGAGATTACGCCGGAAACACACGGCGGGTGCGTACGAGCGATTGTGGAAGCGGTTCGCCCCGCGCGTCCCCGAAGCGGAATGCTAATCTAAAATGCGATGTGGGGTCATCCGCGGGGTTTTGTGAGAAAGAATCGCGATAATTCTTTCGAATAATGCACGGCGAACTTCCGCATTGAAAGGATCGCGGCGTCGTCGAAGGGGATCGTCGAAGGAGCGGAAGAGCAACGCTCGCAGATTGCTAGTCGACGTGCAATTTGCGACTTTCCGTTGCCCAATGATTCTGGGAAATAAGTCTTCATCGGATATGATAGCCTCCCTCCCTTGTTTTATTTCTTCCAGGAAACAAATAAGACAGACGTGCTCGTTTATGAGGGCGGATCGTGGCCACTTGTAAGTTTGTACGCCGTTTAGACATGATAAACGCATTTAACGTTTATCGCGTGGATTTTCTAATGGCGTTTTTGCATAAAAAATTGCGTCTAGGTATTTGCGTATATTGACTATTCCCAGTAAAGAAATAGAGATAACGTCGAGAGGGAGCAACGACTTAGAAAAATTTAATATATTATTCTAAGTCTTTTCACGTAACGAAGAATCCCAGAGTTGTACAATCGCATTGACGCTTGGTTCGCATTAATTGTTTACTTTTAATGATACAGTATGTCATATTTTAATAAACATCTATGATTAATTCAACATGCACTTGATTTAATGCGGTACGACAATAAGCTTCCCTAGAAGTTACCGAGAAACTTGCCAACGAGGAGACTCGCGGTAAATACAGATTTATTCGATTGTCTCCTCTACCTCCGTTGCACGGTATTATAAGTAAAAAATTGTATAAACATAATGATCACAATAAAGCTAACAATTATCATAAATATTTAAAAAAAAATATGGTAAATATTTATTTCATAATCATAAAATAATCGTAAAATTTAATTAACTGTATTTCTTAACAGATTATCCATTGTTGCATTTATTTTGCTTCTTCTCCGTTAATTTTTACTACATTAAAATCTTTTAGAAACATGGGTTTTTAGAAATGTCCATGTGAATTACATTTTTTTGCATAATTACTAAATATAGTATCCTTGTTGTGGCTTATCATGACTTACTCAAGTTACGTTTCCATTTTTTACACTTTAAATATAGTTCATGTTCAACATTTTTACGATATTGTCGTTCTAATTTTGTACCAAACCACATTCTCGGATCGCATTTTAAGCGCAACCGAAAGCAAAATTTCTTCGCGAAGCCGCAGCGATGATACTATCGAAAGTTCTGAAATCGACAAAGAAGAGCGGAGAGCAAAGATAGGAATTTTTCTCGCGTCGCGAGCAGCATGAAAGAAAAAGATTAATTTGTTGAAAACAAGCTTTATCTGGCCGCGCTATTGGGCGACGCGGGAGGGTAGCGTTTGTGCGCGCGAGATAAGCCTTATCGCAATAATTACGCTATCTGAAAATGTCTAATGCGAGACGCATTTGCGAAATTTCGTTGGTACAAATAGCATATTCACGTGGACACGTAGAAAAAAAAAACGGGCGCATGCAAATCGTCGATGCAAATCGAACGTCCACCATTCGTCGTTTATTATTACTGACTGACCGATGTTCTTTTTAGCCGTCCAACTATTTCGCGCGCGAGTCTCGCCTCTGTAAGAGCGATCGAGTAATTTCGTTAATAATAATTGAAGTAATTTGCTCGCCGGCACTCTAGATTGCCGATCGGTCCAGATACAGCATGGCAAAACCTGTTTTCAGCTCGACAAAACGACACGGGTGAGCCTTCCAGATATAGAGTCGCCAGTATATCACGTACATGCCGACATACTTTGAAAAATAATTGACCATTTACGATATTCTCTGCAATATGCATTTATCTATTAAAAAAAAAATATGTACTTTTATTTCTTTGAGGAAATAAAATTATTTTCGAATTGGAATTCAAAGCAGTATTATGCTGAAGGTACCAAGAATGTATGAAGTTTTACAATCTCATCAAAGAGTAAAATTTAATCTTCACTTAGACAGGCGTTACTTTTAAACTCTTATCACCCTGTTTCGCATAAAGAAAACTGATTTCATACTCGACAAAACTCGTCCGACAACGTGAGCGTAAGAATCGCGCACTCGCCATTGCAGTGATCGTCGAACTCGTTCAAGACCGTCGTTTTTATCGGATCAGACGCTCTTCCACGTAGTCGGTCATCCAACGTGCGTGATTCTCAGGGTTACGCGTGCCGCGAAAAATATTTGAAGCACACTCGAACACAGACCTTGAACGAGTTTGTTTGCGAGGGCCGCTTTATCGTTGAAAAAGCTCGAGCTGCCGTTGCACGTGCAGCTCATTTTTGTAGAAGGTGAAGTTCGTCTTGCAACTGTCATGATGTTGTAAAAAAAACCGCCGTTTAAAAATTAGAAACGCGCACTAAGTCATTCGTAATCTAGTGCGATGGAAATGATAGTAACGGTGAACAGGTATTGGTCATAATTTTCCATAGATAAGATGAAATTTTGAATCCTGCTTGACACCACTACTTACTTTAGATAATTTTCTAAAGATAAATACTATTATCTTTCATTCAAGCAAAACTTAAGTGAAGAAATCGTTAAAAACGGAATTATTGATTTATAGTTGTAATTTATAATAATAAAAATAATTAGAAATCTACAAAATATAGACATAAAGATATAATTTAAAATAATTCAATTTAATAAAAAAATATTTAGAAATCAAGATTTTTACTTTCAATGTTAATTAATAATTAATAAATATTAATTGATGATTCTACGTCTCTTTATATAATCCCATATCAAAAAGAAAATAGTATATATCGCTTAGAAGTACTTATCGCTGACGTGGAAAAATATGTGAAATCGGGCAACGATGTAACCAATTCCGCTGCAATTCCATCTTATCTCGGGCATTAATTAGTGTACGAATGTATTATCGTGTTTCGGGTGCGAGCGAGTCACATTTTTCTCGACCTCGTCTATCGATAGAATTCTGAGTGCGAAGCAAAACACGTATTCTCTAATTTTCTTCGACATTGAGTTAGAAAGCGTATTAATCTTATTCTGTGTTTTAAACGATACATTATTTTCAGAGCAGAAAACTTGGTCAAAAGTAATTAATACTTACTTCAATTTTATATTATAAAATAAAAACATCTAAATAAAAATAATTTAAATCTATTTGCATGAGAGATATTCTTTGAGTTTGACGTAAATCATGAAAGTGGAGAATTTTCTTCCTTTGTATATCTTATATCATAGAAGTAAAATTAGATAATAACTTTGAACGCGTGTGATAAACAGAAGCAGCTTCTTATAAATTTTTGGCCAAAATCTAACTTCCTCAATGACGAGTTATTGGCACAACGCACCGTTTATGATCGTTCCTCTTCTCTTACTCGCTTTCCTCTCTCGTCCATGTTTCTCCATCGTTCGCCTAGTATAAGGGTTCCCTTGTACTCGATACAGGACGTACAAAATGCCCGATAGCGATACCGTTTCGTTGCTAGAGATAAATTTCTATTCCATCTTCTATTCCTCTCTACCCAACGGAAACGCATTCCTAAATCCAAAGCGAATTCTCTGATAAGTATTTCTCATTGATTTTATTATACCTACACGGAAAAAAAAGATGAGTTGTAGCAGCAAAAATTTGCGAGTGGTAGCTAAATTCCAGTCGTAACATATGCATACCTAACGTCATATCTGCGAGGTCTAATTTCCATTAGTTGTGAGGCCTAAATAATGTCATTGTAACAGACAAGCATTTTGCTATTATGTCGATCTATTGATCATTGCAGCAAACGTTTTCTGTGTAGCAGACAATTTGGTAGCAAATACAGTTTCAGCAAACCATATTTAGCTGTGGTAGAGACAATTTTTCTTTTACACTGACATATCCGATAATTATGACAACTAACTTCATGCTGCTAAATAAATTGATCTGTAACAGACATGCATACTTTGCTATCACGTTCTTATATTAACTACAGCAAATTCTTTGTATGTATTAGCAAATTTCATAACTATAGTAGCTAATGCAATTTCAGCTAACAGAATTAGCTATAGCCAGCAATATTTCTTTTCTGTGTATACGTACAACTTGATCACATATTTCATGCGATACTGACAAATATTAAAACTTAATTTACACTTATGTTCATGTTTTTTTCATGTTCGAGGAATAGTCGAAATATTTTTTGTTTTGCAAGTTATTCCTGTACAAGTCATAAGTAACAATAATTAGAACGATAAGTTAATACTTTATATATTATTAATTTATATATATTTATATATATTATTAAATTTATATATATATATAT
>NW_017297113.1:353242-392304 GCF_001594075.2 Trachymyrmex cornetzi
ATCTTCTCTTCGAAACAAATCAATTTTGGAAACGAAAAACGGCAGGAATTAAGTTTAACACCTAATAAAACAACATTTAGTAACACTAATTACTATATTGTACAAATATATTTATATACATATTTTCATATATTAAGTCCCCCCTCCTCTCTTTCTCTGTCTCTCTCTCACTCTCAATATATTATTTTTTGTATAATATATTTGACAAAGAGCTTAAAGAGACTGTGTACCAAAATGCCAAATAAATGGCGATTCAATCAATCTTTCTTCGTATTTATTTTTTTAATTGTATCTTATTTTTATATATTTTGCAATACATTTCATTAGATCTTCTTACAGAGGGATGAGTTCGAAATAAGGATGCGTCCGGAATCATTTCATCCGACAAATACGCAATTCGTCGTAGTAGTCACATTGACGATAATTCAAGTCTCCTTCCATTGTTCTCTTGCAAACAGGAGAACGAAATAGGGAGATTTCTAGCCGGTAAATAACGAGTGCACCACCTCGAGAAGGCCGGTGACCCGCGTTGTCGCGTGCAAAGCGCGTTATCTCCGAGCGACGAGCAAGAAAATCACGAGGCGACGAAGGCGACTATCTGCGCGTAGTTTTCACGTAGCAGCAACCATTCCTTCGGTTTTTAATGAAGCGTGGTATACACCGCTGCGTAAATCATGTTTATATATTCGGAACGTGATTATATAGAAGAATATTTATAGCCGCATTCGCTTCGATAAGTGTCTCGTTAGGCAAATGAAATGTTAAGTAATAGGAATGCTCTGATTCGCTAGATTTGTTCATACAAACTAAATTTAGCTATTCGCGTGATCGCCGCAATCGATATCACTTTCTGCTTTTTTTCTTATTGAGTAATTTATTCGAACCTTGCTCGCGCGTTGCCCCGAATACTTTCAGCTGCAGGTTGACGGCGCTTGGGACTCGTGACTAGTACGACACCCAGAGTGATGGACGCGCAAGTATCGGCACTCACGCGATCGTGAATTTTCGTTCGTCGTCGACAATGCGAATTACGTTTACGGTCTTTCGTAACCGGTATTGTCCGACCGGTCGAAAGTGCCGAGGTCGCATCCGTTTCCCACGTGCGAGTTTCCCTTATGTTGGCGCTGATCAGCGGTTTCGTGATGGAAACAGAAAAAACATAACGAAATTATATACAAACGTGATGGATCCTGCGCTCTACTGTAACGCCGATCCGCAAGCTTTGCTCGAGCAAGGAGCACATGGAACGTCAGATGGTATTGATGACACATGCATGTCTCGCCTTACTAGCATTTCCCTGCTCTATGTAAAACTGTGAAATTCGAATACGATTTTTTATCGACAGATTTTCGACAACAAAGAATATCGATGACGTCTAAGACATCATTTTAGACGCCTGTTCAACAAAAGATTTATCGAAAGAAATGATGATGTTTATTCGAAACAAATCCTAGAGCTGCAAAGTTTGGTATTGTAATAAAAATTTTATGTTACTGGAAAGAAAGAGAAATAATATTATTTCTCGAAATATGAGATTCAAATACACTTTATTACATGGAAAATAACAATTTTACTGAAGTATTTACTGAGAAAAATATAATAAAGTTTAATAAATCGTTTGTTTGAATATTGTCAACTAAGTATTTACTAAAAAAAATACAATGATACATTTATTTAACTATTAATTTGATTAATCTATTATTTCTTTTTAGTAACTATTTGTTTACTATTTTATTTATTTATATTTTTTTTAAATAAATATTTATTTACTGTAAGTGAATGTTTAATTAGCACTATTCAAATAAATATTTATTAAAATTTAGTACATATTTTTTCACAGTGTACAAATTTAGCTAGATACAAATTTAAAAATAATATTTTTGGGCCATTAAAATAATTTTGTAGAAATCTCAAGCATAATAAACAGTGCTGCAAAAAGTTTTGACAGGAACCAATTTGTGTGAGCGTTATAGTTATTTTAAAGATCCAATAATATTATTTTCAGATTGTATCCAGCTAAAAATTTTAGATACTTTAGCAAAACCTTGGCATTGTACAGGATTTAATGTTGCTAACGGTTTACATTGATGTATTTACAGTTTGATCCGTATTCTCTGTCAAACCCCGATATTTCAATGCTAATAATGATTAATAATTTAACACCTGTTATCCCATATAGGATTTCGAAAGATCATTATCTCAGATCATGAAGTGAATATGTACAGTTTATGTATCCACCACCGCAGGGCAGATCGGTTTCGGCAAAATCGGACTAATCACATGGAGACACGACTGAATTAGCCCGTCGTCAATCCATTAACGCGCACCACCGAGGCGTATCTCGATCGTAATATCGCAGGAAATATCGGTTCCCTCTATCCTGCGATCGATCCATCGCATCGGACACGCGCAGGTGCAGAATAGGTAACGTTCGCACACCACAAAACGGTTACGTGCGTAAATTCTGTTGACGATATGATACTCGAGTACACATGATCCGCTCTGACCGGTATCATTACTGTTCGCATGCTACTGACAGTTTATTAAGCGATTTATGCATGTAATACAGTGTTGATTGAGTTTTATGCGTTTAATTGGCCTTGAAATAAAAAAACATATACAAAATCGTATCGTATTAAAACATATTCCTATCTTTGTTACTTAAACTGTCTTTATAACACGCTAAAAGAAAAGTGTAATTTTAAAAATATAAAAGATGGAAAATATATCTATGTGAAATTTCTCATTACAAACAGAACGTTTTACTGAAGTGTTAAAAAATTTAGCTATAGATATAAATCTGAAAAAATTTTGTTGGGCCATCAAAATAATTATGTAAAACGCTCAAACTAGTTGCTATATCAAAACTTTTTGAAGCGTTGTTATTCATGCTAATTGAGATTTCTAAGTAATTATTTTGATAATCCAACAAAATTATTTTCAGATCTGTATCTAGCTAAATTTGTAGATGCTTCAAAAATTGTTTTTTTCGTGTACAAAATCAATCAAGGAAAATTCTTATTAATTTGTATACAATAACAAATTCTTCTACGCGACGATTTTATTTTAACAAATAATTTAACAAATCTTTTTTATTATCTCTATAACAACTGCATGTGAACAACTTACTGCTACGCGACGCAAAGTCTGTGTAATCGAATAACGATATTCTCGTTAGCGCATCCAACAGTTCGTCTTGCCAATAGTTCATTAAGCGATTTGCAGACGGATTGATGGGTGCAAGCGGGTGGCCCGCTTTTACCAGTATTTCGCTTTTCTCCGGCGCGGTGCGCAGATTTTCCGCGGAAAGATTCGTTCACGTCGCGCATGGCCTATCGTTGTTTGATCGGAGGCTCATGAAGTACACGCGACGTTCGATTTACAATCGGCATTCCTCGCGATCGATCGAAAAAAATTACCGTCGAAGGTTGGCGCTCGATCAGTTCGTCGTGTCCGTGCTGCTCGTTCAAGAGAGAAAGGTCTCTGTCGGGATAATCCAAAACGCGGACGGGACGACGCCTGGCTCCTGCCCATCTATGCCTATCTCTGCCCATCTCGTGGGATATACCGAAGCTCAATGGCGACCGGTGAACAATGGCACATTTGAAGAGTAGATAATTGCGAATAGTAATGGCTAGTGAATAGAGCTCTGAGGGTCGAATCGAATTAGATTTAAAAATTGACGGCTCTCAAAAACGTGATTGAGAAGAGTGATCGCTTTCTGGTCATTGAAGTAAATTGAAATGGAATAAGCAAGAATGTGCGGAGGAACATATGAGATTAAGAAGATAACATTCGCATCTTATTAGGAAAAAAAACTAATTGTAATCTATCAAAGAATCTAATGAACAAACAATAGTCAATTACAATACTACACATTTAGAATTAAGTTCAGAAAGAACAATTTTGATGAAATAAAAATTTAGTTAGATACAGTTTTGAAAATAATTTTTAACTGTAAAAATAATAATGTAGAAAATTCAAACATGATGAGCTTCAAATAGTTTTAATATTCTAGCAATCAACTTGAGCGTAATCATTTGCAACAAAATTACTCTTAGAATTGTATCCAGCTAAACTTTTAGGTACTTCAGCAAAATGATTCTTTTCTTAAAAAAAAATATTTTCTAATCGTTTTCTAATTTTCTACTTTTTATCATACACGGAGATAATTTTCTTTTAAAATTTACCCTGAAAATATGGTGATTGTGGTACAATACAATATTTTAAAGATTTTCACCACGCACTTCAGTAAAATTGATCAAACTTATTTTATACTTTATTGTAGTTTTATTAATGAATGAGACATTTATATTAAAATTCTTCGAAATACAATGTTGTCCCACGATTGTCATATTTTCAGGGTAAATTCTAAGAAAAAATTCTCTCCGTGTAAATCATAATTTGTTTCAAAACTTTTATAAAATATTGCAATATTTTCGAAGGATCTATAATTCATTTACTGCAAACTTTTCATTGACACATCTCTATATCTACTATAATAATTCTTTATCTCATATATTCTCTTTCTGGAATTCAACGAAAAATATTTCGAAAGAAAACAGCGAGGAACGAAGCAAGGTTCTTACTGCACTTGAACGCCGCGATGCAAGCCTCGCTGGCAAGTGTTAATAACGTAATCGTCGATGAAAGAGTTAACATCGTAACTCTTGACAGCCGGTGAATGGAAACGTGAATGGAAACGCCGTGCCGTGCGATCGGCACGAAAGTAAGAGGCATTCGTTCGATCGTTCGTTCACGAAGGAATCAGCGGCTCGACGAAAAGTCAAGGGACCGTTTCCTCAGCGCAGAGATCCTTCAAGGTAGCCTGAGAATGCTCGAGGAATCTGCATCCACCGTTTCTAACGTTTCGCTTCGCCTTGATCGACGTGACGGTTTAAACCGCGTAAATCGCGTTAAGAACTACGAATCTCCGCGCATACCGCGAAAAATGTGATCCCTTGTTACTTTCGCAATAAAAATACATATATTTTTTCATTTATATGATTACATGAAATAACACAACGTCGTGGTTGACACCACAATTTTCCATTTTATACTTCTCCATTTTGAATTCGTGGCTGCTGCCACGAATAGCCGGCGTGACAGTATAGTTCTGTTGTAACGTTAATCGAAAACTTTCGAGTCATTTATAACGCTGTAAGAACTACTGCGACGAAACACGGTGTCAAGGGTCAACCCAACGCACGATCCTGCGCGCGCTCGCGATTAACCTTTCCGCTATGAATAAATCTCACTGTCGCGGGCGCGCTCGCGCGCTCGCGCGATATGCGCTTTATATCTCCTGTACATGTCCGCGTGTGGTAAGTTTGAGAGACATCGCGTGATTTCTACAACTCGCGCATTAAGCGCAGCGTGTTGTAAATTAATGATATACGAAAGATCGACGGGACAAAGTCTCGATCGCGAAATCGTTATACCTTGCAAAGCGCCATTAGCAACGCAACGACGACTGCAATAAATTTCTGCCTTACATTTACGACTTTAATGTAATACTATGATACGCATACGTCCTTCCACGAAAGCGAAAGCTAGTTGCACCTTTGCACTCTGGATTATTTTCACGGTGCCGGCTCCGCTAGGTCAGTTTCTTTCTAGGATCATTTTCACGAGCTTCAAACTTATTAAACGTAAATTCCGAGAAATATATGTTTATATTAATGCTACAAGATACGGTAATTTATGGAGAACTCATATATAAATATTTATCTATAGAGGTAAATTATTATGTAGAAGGAGAGAGAGAAAGAGAGAGGACATTCGTCTCGGTAGAATGACATCGTGGCACTAAAGGATAAAGAATCACGCACGCGATATTAAAGATTTTCCCATGTATTCGTGCAAGGCGATAATATAATGGGAGAGAGGATGTCACGGCCGTATAAAATTATTAAATATCGTGAATCACATATATGTACGGCAAATGTCATAGCATGTTTTATAAACAAAATATTTACTCTTAGCTAACCAGGAAATTAAAACTCTCATTGGGAAATCTTGATAATTTTTCGAAGAGAGCAGAAAGATGTCATATTTCTCTATCTCCCTCTTTTTCTTCTCTCGCTTTCTCTCTCAAATCTTTTAAATAAAAGTAAATTTTATCATTATTTTTATTTAACAATAAGATTGCTTGACAAATTGTTGTCTGTGCTTAATTTTGATCTTGGTTTAGTATGCTAGATATTATGCTTTATTTCTTAATGGGAAAAATTTGTTAACTAGTTTGTACTGAGCAAGAATGATCCTTAAGTAAGTTTTCCTTTTCTTGAATGCCTTAATTTGCGTATTCTTGAGATCCTCGCTTGCTACATTTTACTTTCTTCTTAATCTCTACTATTTTAAAGAATATACATTTTGTGGTTATATTATATCTGTCAGTTCTTATAATGTATTATATTATATATAATATATTTGGGCAAGCGCGCTTGAGGAGACAATGTCTCAGAGCATCAAGTAAATGGCAATTCAATCTTTCTCTCTCTCTCTCTCTCTCTCTCTCTCTCTCGCTCTAGTTCGTTTTTCTCCGTAATAATAATGTATTGCGATATATAAATAATGATAATTTCAAGGATTGATTAAATATCTGAAATTCTCCTTGCATTAATGGAGTACCCTACGCAATATTTCTCAATTCTGTAATATTTGCTGAACAACAGAGTTCAAAATATCAATGCAACGAGTGCTGCTCGAATCAAGACGTACCATGTCGATATAGTTAAAAGATGTAGCATAGTTTGGACATCGAGAAACGGTGATGTTTCGATTCCCGGTCGGGTTTCCGAGCACGTGCACCGGAGCCGCTTCCATCATACGCCCGTACAATCCGATCTGCGTAATCGGTTCACCAGGTGCCAGGCACGGGCAAATAGGGTGCATCGGTATGAAAGTAAGAGGCTTCGATCTGAAAACGCGACTGTCGATGTCGACGGGAAAGATCTAAGAACAGAATAAAACTGCGAAGTCAGACGGAGATAAAATGAACGAAAAACGGAGAAAAAGGTATAGTGATAGAAAAAGAGGATAAAAGAAGGAAGGGAAAGAGAGACAGAGAAAAAGAGAGTGAGAAGGAAGGAGTCGGCGCTCTTAGGCATTTCTTAGCTTCGGTATATGTCTAACGTTCAGCTGTGCAGGCTCCCACGATCGGTTCATGGTCTCTGCTCGCGGAACTAACAGAGATCGGGATAGTTGCGGCCAGAGTTTCCCAACGTCTTTTTTACTCCGTTTTTAGCGGACCTACACTGAAATTTTTGGCGATCGTCTAACTGGGATAACCGTCGCAAACTTGTGCAGACTAAAGCTCTATATATATTAATAAAAGCCATGGCGCATTTCTTTCATCTGAGCGTATGCTTACACATCTTCCTATTGCGTTTTTCTATTAGCTATTTCGACCGCCATCTTGAATCTAATTGGTCTATTATTCAATAAACGCGCTTAGTAATTCTTTAATATAATATGATTATTAGATCCAACATGGCTTTTACGAGCTACTTTTATTAACAAAGAGCTTTAGTGTAGACAGCCGAATAATACGATGCAATTAAATCTTTCTGTATTTGATTTATATAGGCGCGCATCAAAATTTTATTTATGTCCTCTCATATTGATCATGTAATTGTTCTGAATGCTTGTTCATATCGCATAACATTAGCATTACCGCTAAATATATACAATGTCAATACGAGATAAGAATCGGACAATGGCATTTAGCGTTACACACGCAACATGAATACTGATTCGCGATCTGTAACACTTCTACGACGTAACCGATGGCAATAGCGGCGAGGAATCACTTTCGCATAACGGTATCGAGCTTGCAGTCGTTATTGCATCGCGCGCCTATGTCCGCCATTCTTACGGAACAAGATTATTATTCTCGCGGGATCAACACGGCAACGATTATTACCAGATATATAATACGATCGTCACGATCGCCGGTATCATTATCCCCGTGCAACAGCGATTTGCGCAATTCTGACTCATTCTATCGATCTCGAAGTCGTACATTGTTTTTACTCACGCTGCAATCTCACTACATTCTCACATCCCGTGTGTAACTTACATCAGAGGATGTGTATGAAAATTTCGTACTTATACTTAGTCAGACTCGGTATGACGGTTGATTTGAAGTTGAGTTGGGAGACACTGAGACACTGTTGTCTACCTACGTGCGGCATTTTACATGACGGCTGCATATGTGGCTGTGTACGCGTACGCGTACGCGTACACGTGCATGTACTACGTCTAGCGGCCGCGTAGGGGCACTTACACGCGGAATCGGGCGCGCGTAAACGCGCCCTTACGATCCCACGGCGACTCGGCGGACTCGGCGTGCTTCTGCGGCCTTGCCGCGTGAAAGGCACACGGAAACTGGCGCGTCCATCTTATTACGTAAAACCTAAGTTTTCATGAGATCAGCGGTGTCCGCAGGGACGTAGCGATTTGCTCCGACGAAGGAGAAGAACGGCGACAACGATGACGGGTGAGATACCGAGGAAAACAAATACATCATGACGGAGAGACGCGCTCGCGAGGGATGCTCGATTAACGGCTTCAGCTGCTACCTCGTTCACGGACGACGCGTGTATTTCCTTGGGAATTGCGATATTTGAATATAGGTGATGACTTTATTTTTAATTAGCGTGACAATTTATTGTTATTCATATATACGTGTGAAAAATAGTATTTTTCTTCAATCGAATGTAAGTTTCTGAAAAGATCAGCGAGATATGATTATAACATGTAGCAATTCTAATATTAATTTGTTCCTTACTTCGCGAAATTTCTTACTCACGCAATAGCAGCAAGAAATTGTATTGGTAACACATGGATTTGACGATATCAATTCTTATGAAAGATAAAGAGCTTATCTGTCTCAAGAAAAAAGCTGATAATGCAGCTAGAGATGTAGGTATGTCATCAATCTTTCGAGTGTGCATTATTTGTTTTTAAAACTTAAATAAGGTCTTTATATAATTATATATTTATATAATTGTACAATATATATTATACAAACTAATAAATAATTTAGATGATATCTAAATAAATATAGAAACAGCAGAAATTTTAACTATAATTGCTAAAAAATTTAACTTTAAGCTCTATAATAAAAATAATTAAAATATAATCATATAATATAAATATATAAAAGACAATTTTATTCTATTATGCTTACAAAAAAATTATTATCCGCAACTTTAAGACTTTCATTTACATCAAAGAAAGAAGAAATCATTCGTTAACTATTAGAACCCATCTGTGATCGATGATTTATTCAGGTAGATAAACTCAAGGACTTCAGAAACTCCGTTTGAACTTTTACTACGGAAAGAATGGTTTTGCTAAAGTCTATACAATCCAAACATTCAATTAGATTCAGATCTCAAGATAATTTTAGTTGAACTATCAAAATAATTATGTAGAATGCTCAAATTGGTTCCTAGAACGTTAGGTTTTTGCAGCTTTATCAATGCTCAAGCGTCCTACATAATTATTTTAATGATCTAACAATATTATTTTAGTAGCTAAATTTTTAGGTATATCAGCAAACCCGTTCTTTTCATGTAAAAGAAAACCATATCTTCTCGTTCTCAATACATACATAAAATACAATATTCTGCTACTTTTTAATGCTGTTTCTACGTATGTACACTGTCTTACGTATTGAATTCTAGCTTGCAGAACAAATTGATTGAATTATGTGTCAAAGCGCAGATAACATCGCGGCATCACGTAACTGTCGATGTAATTATTCATGATGTGCGTAAAGGCTGCAGTAAGCATTTTTCATGATCATTCTGTGCACTTTCACGATCATCAGTGGGTACTTTCAAACCCGGCAATAATCTCATCTTAATGTTAATATACGAGAAAGGGGGAGAAAGGAGAAGCTCGAATTATCATTGTGCTGACCGTGCAATAAGAAATAGAAAAAGCAGAGAGCGCGAGAAGTGCGCGTATAATGAAGCGGTGCGTAACTTTTAACGGCTCAGGACGTAAACGCGCGTATCATTACGGGAAATTTAAAAGGAAAGGCCAAGATCTGCATGAGGCCAGTAAGCAGGTGAATGATTTCGCGAGCATACAAAATTTCAGGTTAGCAGTTGAGATTATCGGTGTAGGAAGCCTCAAAAGTACGGAGATTCGTAAACTACTTTCACTCGTAAATGCTCGTTTGCGTCTTTATACGAAGTACAAACGACTGGCATTACCGGAACAGGTTGCTGCCGGTGCAATAAGTTAGCTAGCGGCAGACTGAGAAATGCGTCTCCATTTCTATCTCTCTCTCTTTCAGCACGCTACATCTTATAAGAACCATTAAAATGGAAGAAACGCCGGTGGATGCTCTAAAGACGGTCGTGTACGCGCATAACTGAGAAAATCTCTCGGCGCCTCTGAGAAAAAAATTCTCGTTAAGAAAGGAAGCGCGACAAATTGGCATAATGTAACATTTTCTAGTAGAAATCTAATCGCTAAGCTTGTCGACAGGCCACCGGGAGAAATGGTCGTGTAATTCGACGGTTTTCAGCGGACGACGCTCAAAGTGAAAACGATGCGGCTATATGTGCAACATGTTGCCTTTACCCGCCGACACAAGCATGTGATCTCTTTATACTAAACGCAGACGCCCGGAATGTCATGCATTTTTCAAAATTACCAATTAAAACTTTGCGTGTAAGAATTTTTTATCTGCGAATCCCTATGGATGATTCGCCAATTCAATCTTTTTTGTAAGATACATTAAACATAAAATAATTGAAATTCAATGAAATAAATAACAATTTTCCGATAATATTAATAGCCGAAATCATATGCATTGCATTTTGTACGCATTGCAGTCTTGTAAACACAAATATTTATACGCATTTGCAAATATTTATGTGTATTTATGAGTTGGCTGCATTATCATGATTAAGACGAAGCATATAATTACTAATGCAAAATTTGAATTCATCGACTAATCAGCTTCGACGCAAACAGAATCATATAAATTTGTTATGTCACGTTTCAGTAAAATCGATTTGTGCATATTATGGGGGACCACCTGTTGGCGAACGTCGTGCTCGCACTACAGTAATAGTAATCCCAGTTTAACTTCACGAATGTTCTTGTGAATAATTTTCATAAATGTCAACACATGATAACTTGAACATATTATATATACTAATAAATTTCTTCTAATTAACTTTCTCATAAAAACATCTAAAACGTGCCTTTAATCATTCTTGTGCCTCTACCAATCAAAAAGAAAAATCATTTGATATTGAAAGAAAAAACCAAAAAACTTTTTGCTTTTGTTCTTATCGATCAATACAGTTTAATTCGGCTTTGAATGAATTTACGAACAACACGAGATGTGTTGTGACGCCGAAAACAAATCGAAAATTGAACTCGCATTATGGGAGAGAGAGAGAGAGAGAGAAGAGGAGAAGAATCGAGACAGAAGAAACGAAGACGTGGCACGTCATGCCAAAATGAGTTGCGACAGTTTTCACACTTTTGCGCTTAATCGTACAAAGGCGCGGTAACGAAGACGTGGCATGTCATGCCAAAATGAGTTGCGACAGTTTTCACACTTTTGCGCTTAATCGTACAAAGGCGCGGTACAACGCGCGGGCTCTTGCGAAAATGACTGAATGGCCTGAAAAAATATGCGCACACCGATAAGCACCGCGGCCTGATAAGGTCGGTTCGTATTATCACTGTTTGCTCGAGGCGATAACGATGCGCAAAAATGAGGTTGAAATTGCAAAACGGCATTAAAGTCCGTGTGGAGGAGGGCCAGGGAGGTGGAGGACGAAAGGGAGACGAGAGGGAGACGAAGAGAGAGAGAGATGAGGTTGATAAATCGTTAGGGCAAACGGGGTGAGTAGATAGGAGGGGGGGGAGGCTGGTGCATTCGGTGCAACGCAACGAGGGGAACCACGTAATCTAAAAGGCTTATAAGACTGCATCCGGTGGGACGATCGATAACGAGAATTATCGACGTTTCGTACAGACACTACGCGACGTGGATAAAAATTCGGCGGTCCTTCTTCTCCCTTAAGCTCTCTCTTTGTTCCCATATTATATCTATCTATCTATCTATCTATCTATGTAGTAATATTGTTAGCTAACTATCTAACATTCTCTAACATGATAAAAAATAATATTATTATTTTGAATAAATATTACTGACTTGTTTATATTTTTTATAACACTCTTATTTTTTAGACAGTTTAAGTCTTAAATTAGATAAAACTGCATGACATCATTAAGATAATGAAATTTAAATACAGTACTGCATTGCGATGCATTCGTATATTGATGTTGACGCAAATCACATTGGGAATATCTGGCTGTGGATTCCAGTCGTCCGCGCGAACTTTTATCCGCGTCGCATCGTATTTGTAGGTCAAATAAATTGTGCGGCTCAATAAGCGACAAATTGCGTGAAATCATGTTGCAGTCGTTATACAAATTATACGGCACGTGTCCAAAATGGACATTTAAAAATTTAATTAAACATAATAAATATATATATTTATATATTATCAACTTGATATCATATTCATATACTAATTAATTAATATAATATGTTTTGTAGACTATATATTAATATCTATAAAAAACTTTATGCGCGTGTTAAAAACAAATAAAGTGATACAAACACAGTAGATTAATTTAAAAAATTGTACAACTAATTAAAAAAACTAATCTAATATTCTTTATGAATTAGTAGGAAAAATTCTTCTCTAATGGTGAACTACATCTTTTAATGTTAAATATCCATTTTCTTGTACGTTGCATATTTTACTCAATCTTAGAAGAAAGAATATGGGCTCTTCTTCCTGGGCGGGCAGCCGCAGTCTCTTATTAATTGATCGAAATTAGAGCACTCGGACCGCTTCATTGACAGAGCTACCGACAGTGCAATGACCGCTCGGTGATTCGAGACTCAACCGATGACACACTACCCAGTTAGATGACAAAATTTTATTTTACCGATGACATGGAACGCACTCCACGCCACGCGAAAATAATTGAAAAAGCATTTTCGTCGAATCGCTCGCTTTCGAAACGCATTACCAGATTTTCGATAATATATTGCCAGAAACTAATTTCGTTATTACCATGTCGACGAAAGAGGAAAAAAAAATGTACAGCCCGCATGTCGCCGTTACTGGTACGTTACCGGCGCGAATAAAATACTTTCACGTTATCGCATGGTGTCATCCAATAAACCGCGGCAGCTTGTTCCTATAACAAGTTCCTACAACGCTTTTTTCTCGATTTAAAATGTGCTTTAAACTTTCCAAAAAATTATCGCAGTGTTTAATTATAGGTGAAATATTTGATAGGTTAATTGCAAAGTAAGGTAACATATTTTTTTTTTTTTTTATAAAGTTTAAAGATTGCGAGACTTGCAAAATATTGACTAAACATGTTTTGAAAAAAATACTCAGAAGTCAACAGGATTACAGCTTGTTGTCCTGAATAATTCACAACGCAAAATGAATTCAAACAAAGAAACATATTCAATGTTTTGCGAGACGGGTTGCTTCCGTTATACCAATCCGAAATGCCGACACTATAGGCGTCATCATGTTTTTCCACGGTGCACATGAGATGCTCATAAATGCGCAGAGGCGAGCATGCCGGCGAAAAACAACCAGCGCTATGACGAAAAATACGAACGACGATACGAGCGTAACAGTGGACACAGACACGTTTTACCGTATCGATTCGCGGTTAATTCGCGAATAAGCTCGCTCACGGACTTCACAACAGAGCTAGAAAAGTGTCACGAACGAGTTCGAAATGAGTCCCGCAGGGTCGGTCGATGTTGAACATAAAGCGCTTTTTACCTCGATCCATCAATTCGCTTTGGAACTTTCCTTCACGCCGTGGAGAATGATCTCGATCATGAAATTCGCGACTTCTTTCGAGATTAAACGTCGTCCTGCACGACACAGAATTCAATTTCGTAGCAAGTTACGTAAACAATCCAACGGATAGACTACATAAACGTCACTTTTTGTAGCGTATATTATATATTGTTGTGTATAATGAGATAGATATTAACTCGTAAACGCTACACTACGAGAACAATACCTTGGCATATCCAATCCAATTTGATAGCTTAGTACTTTCATGAAAATAAAAAGGAAATTAGATAAACAATGATTTTTCCGATCGAAGTGCCAGATATTAAGGAATATAACGATACTAGGCAAATATATGTATCTTTATAAATAAAAAAGTTATAAGTAATGGAAAACGCATTGGAAAAGCATTGGAAAAAAGTTGGATATGCCATATCCAGAAAGCGTCTAAAGGTTAAACGTTTACATTTTCATACAGTCTATATTTGTACATTTCAAATTAAATAATCTAATAGCCCATTATGTTTAACATGCTTATTAACAAGCGACGAGACAATTACAAACGATTCCAAATTTTGCCTTGCCGATAACCTGTATAAATCACTTTGGGAGAATGAAACTGAATTAATTTCACGGCAAGCTAATTTTAACACAAACTGTCGTAATGAATATTTAGGAGAGTAACGCTTATTCAATGGCGAACAATTCCGTGAATAGCTCCATGTGACCCGCTCCGATGTCGCGCGGTTTGAAAATTTCAGTCGCACATGCATTATACCTGCGACCCATTTTTCGGTGCATGGAAACGAAAACGCCACGCTGGGCCTTGACTTTAATTTCGCACTCCGAGATAAGGCCAGAATACAACGTGTGCAATCGATAAGCGAAGCTGTTTTCCGTTCTCAATGCTCATCATATGTTCCTCATCAGAATTAAGACAGAATGAAATGTGTAATGCGAAACATAACGGCAAATTATATACAGAATAAGAGGAACAACAAATGTAGAATAAGCGCATTAGTAAATCGCTAATTTTAATAATACTAGTAAAGTCATTAGTTTTATTTCATTTCTATAGTACACTCTTAGCCATAAATATAACACTCATAAATTAACATAAACGTTCTACATTCATAAACAAAAAATAAATTAAAAAATAGTTTTATTGAAAAATAATATTTATTTTTATAATAATTTTAATATTTTGTTCTATCTTCCTTTGTAGCCTTTATTACTTTACCATCTTTTCCAAGAAATTGCAATAAATTGAGAAGTCTTTATACTTATGACCAAGGCTGCCTACATGCATGAAATAACGTAATTATTTTTTTATCTCATAAAAATAGCACATCACTCTTTAAAGAAAGATTATACAGTAGCATTTTTTAATTAAAACGCTTACCGAAATTAACAATGTTAGTATAGTATGCTAACATCATTTGCAGCAAATTAGATATGTATATATATATATATATATATATCATATATTCCATGTACTTTTTCTTTTTATATTTCGTTATGACGAAAACAGGAATATCGAGAACTAACGTTCGCGCATCGATGACGCTATATTAAACTTGCAGGACTAACTGTTTCCACGAAAGCGCAAACCGCGTGCCATTACGGCGCCGGTCGCATCAACATTACTGATAATCGTGCAGCGAGTTACACGTTTAAAGCAGATGTTACAACCGCGCCCCGGTTTCACGTCCTCCGTATACTCCTCGTTCCTCTACACCGACACCAAGTAATGAATATTACTATTATTACTGGAGCAGCTTTCTCGTTAGCATTCTCAAATAGCAATGGGGAGAAGCATCGATCCCTACGGCCCAATGCATTGTGGCTCGAAAAATCCCAAGGTTCTATCTTAAAATTATAGGCTAAATATGACAGAACGTTTTTTCAAGTTTTATAATATCTATTTAAATAAAATTTCAAATACTATAATTATGACAGGAAATAAATAAGTCTGTTGTTACTATTATTATATGTCTTCAGACGTTATTTGATAAAGATTTAGACTAATTTAATAGTAGGTGTGTTTCAAACTATTTAATTGTATATTTAAGAGATCAATTTCTAGAAATAAAAAACAAGAAAACAATACATCCAATTGTATTTAAAATATCTAAATTTTCAGGTACGTTTTTTAGAATTTGCAATCTAATCATATATTAGCAGAAAATGTCATTACTTGTTGCAATATAATTCGTTAATATAATTTGAGGTAACCTACTACTTATATAACATCTGGCGGAGTATAAAAATATATTTACGCCATTAATCTGTGCTTGATAATCATACAATATCTGTCAGCAAAACTCGCTTTAAGTTTATTATTGGACACATTTTTGACATCTTATCTACGAGTAGTTTTCCTTGTTGTTGATATTTCAAATGGTTCTAATTTTGCAATTAACCCGAAAATAGTCACTTAAAGTATTTTTGTACTTCAGTTACGAAAAAATGTTAAAATGTAAAATATCGTTTTGCATGGATATTTTTTCTTTTTTAGTAACTATTTTTAATAACTATTTTTTGTAATGCAATTCCATCAAAAATCTATAATAAAAAGCGTTTTATTAATAAAAATCTTTATATTTTAGAAATATTATCATAATAAGAAACATTATCATAATAAGTTTAACGTGTTTATTTTGTTATTTGTTTGGCTTCTATTTACTTTCAGAAAATTGTAATCAAATCCATAATATTTTCCAATACTAATAAATCGGAAAACAATCAAGAATATACGATACGTTATCAATAATAGCAATTTTAATTGGAATATAAAAATATACAGATGATCCACGTTAAAAAAATCAAGTGACTATTCTCAGATTGAAGAAAATTTCAACAATTCCTGTTTGAATTTTTATAAATACAATTTCACGATTGCAACTTATAATACTTGATTCTTACTTTGCAAATAAAAAAGATCGAAAGTTTACTTTATGATTATCTTAAACATAAATTGATAGTTTCTTTTTAAATCTATAAATTAGAAAATATTCCTAATGCCTAATCAGCTAAATTAAAACATATAGAATCGCTCTTTATTTCATTAATTTAGCGTGTTAGCGAAAGAATCCTGTAAATCAATCTTCACGTTCAATCGCAAGAAACATCTCGGTTCTACCAAACTCTCACTTGAAGCATACATGTTGTGGTCTTTCAAAGTATTCGGACCTGCTGTCCCGCCAGTTCGACCTCGGGGGAGGTTAATCCCTCCTTACCGAATGTTTGTCGGAGCTAAATGTTAATAAAACGAAATCAAGACCGTCCTTAGCTCAGCCCGCCGCGAAGGTCGTGGGCGGGCCTAAAAGCCGGCGAAGCATTTGGTAGGTAGGTAGACAAGGCCCGACCTCGAACTCCGCCATGAATCGAGGTCCTTCGCCGTACGTTTTCGTCTCTTTCGGTCTCTCCGGTGTCTTCTTTTTTCTTTCATTCTTTGCCCACAGCGGGGATCCCCCCCCGTGGGCCCTGGTGGAATCTCCGCCGCTGCCCGAGAATTATCAGGCAACGTGATACATGCGTTTGCGAAACCAACGCCCGCACGATACACCGACAGCAACTATTGCTCGGCATACGTCAGTCAGATTATTAACCCGTGTGCCTTCGTCTGTATTTTAATGTATTGCTGACTCATGTCCGGTTACTTGAAATAGGTACTTATACCTAAACTACTGATATTGCGCTTGACGCAACACTTTTGAGAAAGCAGTCTAATCTGAAAAGCGATGTTTCTTCGAGGCCAAATAAAGAAAAAGAATAATTGTCATCTATAATTTTAGATATCTAAATTATGTATCTAGCTTCTAAAGATCGTTCCAATCCAATACACAGCTTTTAGTATTTATTTTAGTATTTTATTAGTCCTCTTTTAACTTCTATTACCACCTTTTCCAAGAAAATGCAATAAATTAAGGATGTTTTATACTTATGACTAGTATAACATTTAAAAGATGACAATTTACTTGTAATACCTTGAATGTTACGCAAGCACTACTTTTCATTTAATACGTGACTGGTTAAGAATTAATTAATATGCTAAAGATATTCTTCTGTATTGCCGTATTTCTGTTCAACATTCGCTATCTCTCATCTTTATGTGCGGATATTTATCGTTGGTTCCTCATTAAAATTGCGGACGCTCTCGATCAGTATCCATTCTTCCGCTTAGTCGTGTATCGCGCGATAAGCTGATATCGCCGCAGCGTAAATCGTTAACCCAGCAACAATGCCGAAAGCTAAGTGCCTTTCACGGGAATTCGGTGCGATTCTAATAGAGCTGCCCTATCTCGGCGCGCATTGTCTCAGCATCGCCGATAAATCCGCGCATTCGCAGCGAGGCGCATTGTCGCGTTCTCGTGTCGCACAGACGCACACGCACGCACGCACGCGGACGCGGACGCGGATTAAACGCACCCGTTGCGGATTTATAAGCGGACCCGGGTGGGCGTCGCGGCGCGGACAATGCGAGGCGCAATGGCATTAGGCGAATGCAGTTTCACCTTCTCTACGTCTACGTAAAATTATCTATGCAGCAATTCGCGTTTATGACTTTTATCCTTAACTCTTGAGAGTATCTCATGAAACTGCGTCAAGTTGCAACTACAAATGTGCGATAGACCTGTTTGAATACGCGTTTATTGAGCGAATAATACATTTCGTGTCTAAAAGACACGGTTGATGATTATTATCGACATCACGGAAAAATTATTTTCGAACAATACTTTACGACCTCGTTTTACATTATAAATATATAGTTATTAATTATTATTATATAGCAATATTATTAAATTGATTATTCTTTCATATAAGAGTATAAATATGTCGATTAAGTTTTGAATTGATCTGTTTTTATATATATGAAATGAAAATATTTTAGTAATTAAAACATAAATTAATATTTCTTGTTGATTATCATTTAGTTTGTTTCAACACGGGACTTAATATTTCTATATTTTCTAATTAAATAACGGAGTATAAAGCCTGTAATGTACGCACTGACACGCCCGTAAACGTTTCATCACCAAATTGCATCAACGTGAGAAAAAGAAGGAAATATGAAACGCGTTTTCGTCTCACAACCCATGTCACCTCGATAGAAACTAAAGTGCGCATTTTCGCGCGATTCACGCGACTCGAGCACGTTTACGTGTATGACCAGATAAGATCGTCCGAGTTCTCTTAATAATTCATGCCTTCGCCACAATATTGCAACGAGTGACCTCGGAAATTGCGAGAACATATGGATAGCTACCTCTGTTTATCATTATAGATGAAAAGATATTCTGATTGGAAAAAAACAACATTGAGGTTTCGACTTAAGACTTAAACACTTATGCAAAATATTTTGCATAAGTTTCAATTATTTCTATGCCAAGTGTTACGTAGCGTTTCATTGAGAGTTCGTCGCGAATGCCACAAGATAATTTCACACATCCTTAACAAAAATGCGTCATTTAGAAAATAAATCCGTCGCGTACGCTCCGCAAAGATCGCAAGAGTGCTCTTCGCCACGTCGTCTCGAAAATGAAACGTTGCATGAGAAAATATACATCCATACGTGGAAAGAACAATTTTGCTAAAGTATCTAAAAATTTAGTTGGATACAGATCTAAAAATAATTTTGTTAAACTATCAAAATAATTATATATGACGCTCAAGTCAATAACATTCAGTCAAAATTTTTTGTTCACTATGTTTCAGCTTATATTATCTTGTGTGATAGTTCAACATAATTATTTTTAGATCTGTATGTAGCTAAATTCTTAGATATTCTAACAAAGTCATTCTTTCTGTGTACATATTAACTATGAAAGATTGAAAATCGTGTTGAAAGGATATTAAATATAAGAGTTTCAACAATGGGTATTCAACAATTAGAAGAGCGAATTTACGTTTTGGTATCTGCCTACGCGTCATTGTTATGGAATACCTGTACAATAAGAATACACATAGATACGTGGGTAGTTGTGCTGGTCAGGTACACACCTATCGCCGGACCACAAGTTTGATCGGAATTATAATATTTATTTATCGCTGCCTACCTACTGCGCTAGTTACGGCCAACATTCCTTGGACCGCCACCTACGTATGTTGTGAAATGACACTGTACGCGACGAACACACGATGGATTCCCAATTTCGATGACGACTTTGTCGTATCGCTAGTTATCACCTATACAGCGCACAGCAACACTGCTGCAATGTTTGCAATTTTATTAAAATATTATCGAAACGCGTTGCAACGTTCCGATAATATTGCCGGAATGGTTAGTGGTATATGAGCGAACAACCGATTTGAGAGCTTACAGCAACACTGCTGCAACGTTTGCAATTTTATTAAAATATTATCGAAACGGTGCGTTGCAACGTTCCGATAATATTGCCGGAATGGTTAGTGGTATATGAGCGAACAACCGATTTGCATATGAGTCACAAGGTGCCAGATTGACCTCCGTACCGCTCTCTCATAACAATGTCGCTCGTGAATCGCGCGAACATTCGCCGCCACCACCACCGCCACGCACGACGACTCCGTAATTTGAGGTTCGCATCGTGTATTACGCCCCGTTTCGCCGTTTACGTCCTCGCGCGCGCTATTTCGGTGCACGCGGGTTCGTTGACATCGGCCGTTTTCCCGTGGTTATCATCATCAACGTGCATGTACGCGCTCTCGCTGAGAGTGGCGGCGCTGCTCCGCTCGCGCTCTCGCTGTCCGCGTGTCAAAAGTTGCTGCTCGCCAACTCGGCACAAGGTCAGGCAAATTGGCACCAGCTGCGACCGTGAGGCCGCACCGAGAATGTTCCCTCTGTTCCACCGCATCGCACCGTACTTAGGACAAAGAGAGGACTTTGTCGTCCACGGGCCGCGGTAACTTACTCCTCAAGGCCGACGTCTTAAATTTGGCGCGCGTCGCATCCGTCCCGGCTTATACGCGCGTGTATGCGTTATCCGACATGCGATCCTTGCTTGTCTTACTGATACCTGGGTGCGATAAACGTTTGGCACTTGTATTGTAATTTTTGCAATAATATAATTAAGGGGATCCTCTAAAGTCGTCTATTTTATCAATTATTTTTTAAATAAGTATTTTTCTATAACTGCCTTTACAATTAAAGATCCTTTTCCAATTAAAGCATAAACGATAATGTAATTCAAACTGGTCGATTTTATGCCAAAAATAAAAAAAAATTGTAAAGTTATAGTTTCTTTGTCGCTTTCTGGCATCGACTCGTAACAATATTTGCTTTATAAAAGTTTTTGTACTTTGTATGTATAACACAATCTTGATTTAAACTAGGAATTACATGAACGGACAAATATTGAGTTCTTAGAATTAGTCTTAGATACCTAATATGGAAGATTAATTAAAAAATTGGTATGTATGTGCGTATGCGATACTGATGTAGTGAATGTGTCAATAACACATAAATTGTATGTGTGTAGGTCCTACTGAATCAGTAAAAGACTTTAAAAGATCCCTCAAGTTATCGATTTAACGATTCTGAATTCAATTGAACGTATGAAAGTCAATTTGATCGAACAAAGAAATATAACAATATTTTAATCCAATTTATTAGAAAAAGATTAACTTGCATTCTAAAATTTTAACTACATATAGATCTAAAAATAATTACGTAAAATACTCGAGCACGATAAACAATGCTGCAAAAAATCTTGACATTCTAGCAAACAGTTTAATAAAAATATCTTATATAATTCAGCTAAATTTTTTAATATTTTAGCGAAACCATCTTTTCCGTGTACATTTATTATACGTTTATATTATAATATACGCAGACAGATAATTTAATGGAGAAAAGGGACATTCTATTATAACAGCGGCATTCTTTCAAATCTTTTTGCCTTTCAAAAGTATCAAGTCGTGATGCAACAGAAAGATGGAAAAGGTGAGTGATTGAAAACAGACCGAAACGTGGGATGTTCTCCAAACGCCCATAACGATATCTAAATAGGAAGTGCAACCAGTCATTTACGAGCGTTCTCTCGAGAAAATTGCAATAGGGGCCGCGCAATGGTAGACCTACGGAGTTCTGGTAATAATCCGGACCAATTCCGGATGTCCGGCCGCAATAGCTGGTGACCGCCTGTACGAGGACCGGCAACGTGGAATCCGTACGCCGCGAAGTAAACGTTTAGACCTACGCTTGCTGGCACGGGCGGCGCGTGGCGCGATCGGAGGCGACTATAAGCGAACGACTATGCGAATGGCGCAACTATACGGCCCACTAAAAGCCCGCCGTTGCATAACGCCATTGCAGCGGCACAGCGCACGGTGTGAACGCGAGCGCGAACCTACGCTCTGAAGATCCTTTTTGTCTCGCCCGCCTCGCCAAGGCGCAATAAACATCGCTGTTTATTTAATTTTACGAACGTGGGCTCCGCTCGATTTCGCTCCCCGCTCCAGCGAATTGTACGGCTATAATACGCAACACTGGGAATTATTTTACTCGTGTATTGTATGCATTTACAGAGCCTTGAGAGATTTTTTGCTTCAATTTGTAACATCTCCTGATGAATGTTAATCAATCTTTTTTTGTATATATATAAAAAAAAACCTTCAAACAACTTTTTAATATTCAATGTTAAATATCTCATAAGAGAGAGAGAGAGAGAGAGAGAGAGAGAGAGAAGATTTAACAATAATAAGATCAAAATAATGTTATGAATATCTCATACATTATTTGTGATACGATCGTAAACTCAATTTTTTTAATTTCAGAATTCTTTGATAATTTCAAATTAAAATTCTAGAAAAGAAAATATATTCAGAATTTATATAGCAGTAAGGTCTTATCAAATATTTATTTTTATAACAATGAACGACAATAATTGACATTAGCCCACATGTAAATACCCAACCAAGTGTCAAGAAGATCTTATCGGTCTGAGCTGGAGCTTAGTGCTTAAACAATATTTCAATATAAATTTATACATATATACATATCCTACTGTAAACTGCGCGCCGAAACAATTTTCGGTTTCGAAACGCAATCTTAAACTGAAACTGGGATAGTAACATTATAAAGAAACAATTTAATAATATTAAGTAATAGAAGTGATTTAATAATATTTCAATATTAGTATGATATTAGATATTAGATAGATTAATATCAAAATATCAAAATATCATTAATGATGCTAATAAGCATCTCAAAAAACTATAAATTTCGTTTATTTCTGCATATTTTTTATATTATATTGTAATTAAATTCCAAACACAGGAAATAATTTATTTTTCTATTTCACTTTACTCAGCTACACAAGATGCAGACTTTATACGATAAAATTTCTCAAGATAAGCTGCTTTTCTACTTTCGCGTATGTAAACTAAAACATTCCCCCCCCCCCCTATCTCTGTAGAACCTTACCTTCTTCTTACCGATCTTTCGATTGGTGATCGCGAAAAAGGAAACACGCTCGTCTCACGCTTCAAACTACTAACGGAGACTAAACTTCGCAAGTTATAATTCATCTTTGCACGGGGAAAATTAATCAGTTTCGCACGGCTAATTAGCTTACTGCAAATTAATATTTTACGGTATCTAACGTACGGCCGAGCGAACTCTTACATGCGGGACTTATCGCTCATAAACACTTTGCACTTATTGCTAACGTGGCGCGACAGGACCACGAGATCGCTTCAACGTTAACTCGTTATCCCTGTAAGCTGATGTTCCACAATAATTTAAGCTATTCTAGGGAGCACCTGTTCCACGGTAGTTGCGCTAGATGGATGATAGCTCCGGTGTAACGAGCACGCCGGTCACCAGAACCGCTGAGTTTTACAGTGAATTTCATGATCGTTTCACTCATTTCCGACCCGATGATAAATTTCGATTAATCGACTGATAGAGATCTTGAAACCTCGAAATTCTCGAAACCGATCGCTGCAAAACGATCCTGTTCAGTGTTCTCTTCGAAAGTATTCGAGATATTTATTTGTATTTAGTGAGTCGATAACTTTTTATGCTTCTATTCACCGTGTGACGTCAAAATATGAAATGTACTGAACCTGCATAAACGTAAAAATCCATCCCGGCGAAATTCTCACAACTACCGCATGTTCCTTAATCTTGTACCTGTTTATGTTATGGACCTCGTATTTTCGCATTGAAGAGGCCGTACGCGCTTCGCGATTCGCGAGCCGTGAACAACGACGACCGTGTATAATCATTTGATACGTTTGCGCTCGCGCGGTGAATACTTGTTGCGCGTCGTCTATGAAATATGTATTAAGCTCTGAATCCGATGCACTGGAGGCTTTTCCAGCGCGACCATGCAATATTTATGTGCTTCTCGTTACATCGTGCATTGCGAAATCACACTTTTCCGGGAGGAGCGCGTGCTTATACTCGGGCGATTCTTTTTCGCGAGTACGAAGAAAACGCTAAAGAGCGACTCGAATGCACCGTGATAATCTACGTTGGTGTATAGCCTCGTCACATTGTGTGTACGTGTATTTCTATCATGTGAATTTGTAGCGATCAAATTTGTAAATTATGAAAAAGCATTTACTTTTTTCCATTTTGCACTTAAAAAAAAAGCAATGATAACCCAATCTTTTAATATAAATAACATTTTGTTATTTTTAACTTCCATATGTGTCAAATTGTAAATCGATGTATTTCTATTGTTAGTTTCGAAGTAAAGATCATTTATATTAACATACGTATTTAACGAATAATAAATTAAATTTGAGTCAAATTTAATATATTTTCTTGAGTTAAACTGTTTAACTCTATTATTTTAGTCAAATCAACGATATATTTAGTAAGAGCAGAGAGATATTTATACAAAGGAAATAACAAATTAAGTATAATTTGTCATTATAAATTTAATAGTGTACATCAACATAAGATAAAAAATGAAGATCTTGATTGCAGAAAGAGCAATAATATCCCAACCACTTGAATTTAATAACATTTTATTATTTTTAACTTCTAAAATGTGTGTCAAAATGTAAATAAATCTATTTTAGGTTTGCTTTCAAAGTAAACAATGTCCATATTTTAACGAATACATTCACAGGGTTGCCACAGAAAATGAATTTTAAAATTCCCTGACTTTTCCAGGTTTTCCAGATGAAAATGGAAAATTTTCCATGACTAATATAAAATATGTAAATTTTAACATTTAGACTTAAGGATTGTAGGAAAGCTATATTACTAAAAACGCAAAAAAACGCTTAGTAGCATAATAAAATTTTGGGTGCAAATTCAAGTCAGCAAAAAATAAATTAGTTTTGAAAAAAAATGCAGTTACAACGAAAAAGAGGGATCAAATAAAAATACCGAATAAAATATAAATTTGAATCATTTTGTTAAAATCGTTTAAAGTGCGCAAGTTTTGAACTATAAGCGTTAGATATAATATTTAAAAAATCATAACAATTATTTGGAATAGGAACAGTTTAAGGAAATTGTGAGCAAACTTTGTGAAATTACAGACTTTTGTACATTTTCCCCTGACGTTTCCCGGTTTCCATGGCCAATTTCAATTTCCCTGAATTTTCCCGGTTTTCCCAGTTTTCCAGGTCTGTGGCAATCCTGATTCAGTAAATAATAAACTAAGTTTGAATCTCTAATATACTTTTTTTTAAGTTAAATTTTGTTTATATATATTTCTTAATTATATTAAATTGTTTAACTGAATTGGTTAAATTATCGACATATTGAACAGGAACAAAGACGATCTATAGAAATTATTAAAAACAACTCAATTTTTGGACATAATTTTATATTATGAATTAACAGAGTGTTTTTCCACACGATATGTGTTTGTTTGCTTTTTCTTTCCCATCCTATATAACACTTAACGTTAACTTTTAAACTGGAGAAATATAATTTAGAATTACAGGCAAGAAAAATTTATGGACCGTAATTTAAAAGAGACGTCATCCTTTCTCAGACGCGAAGCATCTGGATATTGTAGTAACGATAACACCTGAAATTTAACAATCGCTTGTGTCATTGCTTCTATTTCGGTCATTCGCTCTTATCATAAGGACAAATAGAAATTGTTTAATGCATTACATCAACGCGCACGTGTGTGATCTGCTTTTTGCGTCGTGATCGCCGAATAACAAACCTGCAAGGTTTAGACGTTTGAGAAGTAAGAGTGGTTTCCTATGTAATTTTATATGTTGAATCCGAATCTGATTGCAGAATTGGTCTAGCACGTCAGATTTTGGAAATATTTGAAGTTAAAGCATTCAAAAAGGCAATTTTGATCAATTTCATAAATTTTTATATTATTTCATAAATTTATTATTAAATTTTTTTTTATATTTCTGCCAATGGCATTGTACCTATTACTCTTTTTCTTTAAAATCCATTTTCGATTGCTGTTTTATTACATTTTCTCGCTGAGATATATAAGATTAATGTGTTTTAAGATTTATGTCACATAAAAATTCAATAAACCATTCCATAGTTATCGTATCATGCCTCTGACCAGACCAACTTGTGACGCGGAGATTTTTACCAGGATCAAAATGTGAATAAAAATATAAATTTCTTAACGTCATTTGTATCTTTTTTAAAATTGAAAATATCCACTTCTACATGGATATTTTAAACTCAAATATTTTAATAAATCGTACTAAGCCAATTCTGTAGTCAGATTGGTATTCAGCGTACAAAATTACATAGAAAATCACTTCTCAAGCATCTTTAACACCTTCGATTTCGCAGGCCTGTGTAATCAATCGCACGATCACAATCACTATATTTAATTCTTTTAACCATTACAATCCCGAGAGAGCGTTTGATCATCAGGCGCAAGCAATAATAATACAGCTAATGTACACGCCGTGTACGTCGTGCCCGCGTGGAGATGGAATACACGATTTTCGTAGATATTAATTTTGCTGCATGCGCGGGAAAGCAGCCTCACGCGCGCGTTCCGTGAAAATGATACGAATTTAATTTTGGTCGGAGTACCTGCAGCGGCGGAAAACAAGATAACGAACACGAGCGCGAACTATCAGGGGCAAATAGTAAATCTATTACATATCCGTAGTTAGGCGATTATATTTTACGTATATATATATAAAAATGTTTCGCGCGAAATTGCATATCTACGTGGAAATACGTTGAAAGGTCCTAATCTTTTTTTTTTCCCCCGTAGTGTCCAATATAACCGCGGGGACCATTACACGAATAAAATCTCTCGTTTTCTCGTTTATTACGCTACTTCTCCGGGGGCCGATGCATACCGCCGTGACACCACAAAGCCTCGTACTTCATGCAGTTCGCGAGAATCCGCGCTCGGGGGCTTCGAATTAATTCCATCTTCGTCGTGCGTCGCGCGCAACAAACGAAGCGACGTGCCAAACTATTGACGATGCTCGTTTCACTTACATTTCGTATACGAACGAACGTTCGCCCGTGTCCTTAAAACCAATATCGTTACGTTCTTTAGAGATTCTCTAATAAGAGTCAATAATTTGTTCGATTCTGCTTGTTCCCCGCTTACATTTCAATAAAAAACCGTTCCAGCGTATTTGAATTAACAATTCTGCAAGAAAGAGCTAGGTTTCGTTACGCAAAATTATTCGACGAGCCTTTCAAGAGAGAGATCGGAAAAGAGATACAGAATAAAAGCCGATATATATATATATATATATGTATATAGTCGCTGTAATTTGTACATCATTTCTTGCGCCATATCTTTAACAGAATAAAATAATGAATATTTTTAAACGATAATATATATGTAACATCATTTTACATCAACAATTCAGGAAAAAAAAAGCAAATAGCGAAAAGTATTATTTCTTCCGACTTTTTGTGCTGAAATATGGCACCGAGTACAATTTAACGAAGATTTAGTTACATCACGATTCTCGTTAGAGGCTTTCTACATTCGTTCCTCATCGAAGTCTTCTCTCTCGCGGTAGCGCGGCGATGCAGTCGAAGTGCAGGATCGCCCGGGGGAGGAACGGGGGTACGGAGGCGCGAGGGAGGGGACCTTTCGGCGGAGTGACTGAAACGGAGAAAAGGGAACGCGAGCCGCGGCGAAGGGGCTCGACGAAGGGGGGCGAGGAGAGAGGCGGAGAGGGCCCCCGAAGAGCGCGACGCGGCGCGGCGGCGAGAGAAAGAGGGAACGAGGGAACGAGGCGAGCGAGCGAACAAACCGACCGAGCGAGCGAGCGAGTATTTTCGCTGGCCTTGACGCAGCGACGGAGGGCGATGCACCTCTCCTGGCGAACACACTGCGAAACCGGGAGCGTGTCGTTCGCGTACGCACACTCACGCAGGGGCACGCGCACACGCGCTCGCACAAAGTGCATTCGAGAGAGACGTGTCTGTGCCATGCATGGGATGCACGATGCAGCTGCGCGCTCGTCCGCTCGCTCGCGTACACGCCTGCTTGCTTGCCTGCCTGCCTGCCTGCCTGCCTGCGCCTGTGTCTGTGCTGTGTCTGTCTATGTATGTGCACAGGCGTGTCAGCACCGGCCCAACGAGGGGACCGGAGGCCCGGTCCAACTCGCGAACGGTCGACACTGACCTCACCCAACGACCGGCGGCGGTGCACACCTTCCCCCCCCCCCCTCCTCGCCCCTCCAGCGCCGTCTGCCCCCTCGGACCCCTTTCCTCTCACCGTACACTGCCTGCCAAAAGTCACGGAAGAATTCGCCGTGCCTACACAGCCTACAGTCCGCGCGCGTACGCTTCGACGATGGAGAAGTGGAGAACGCAGGTGCTGGTCTCACTGCCCGAAATCTCGGCCTGGTGGCCATTTTGTTGGGGCAGGTCAACGAACAGCTTTTCGAGAGACCGGAAGACTTTTTGCGTACCGTTACGTATACGAATATCGTACGATTGTCTTATTAAAAGAACGAATTATATTTTTCGTACTTTTCATATTCGTTTCAATATCTTCAAATATCGCAATTAAACAAACAATATTGTCTCTGTTAATTACATATTTTGTTATTTTGCGTTACATATTCTAACATTTATATTAAAATATGTATACGTGCATAAAGGCAATTCAAACGTACGCATATGACGAATAATAAATCATCAAATAATAATTCTATCGATATTAATTACTTATTAACAATCAAGTGTAATTTTCAATTACTGATGTAAGACAAACCTCAATTCCCAGCTTTTGAAATTACACGGGCATTTAATCCGATTAATATGACCACAAACGATTTGACAAATGTTATGTTTGCCAATTATCAATGACACGGCTCATAAATCGCATCGTTCATTACTTATCCAACCGGCTCTCAGAGAGAATTTTACCCTTTCCCAAACGATCGTTTTCCATCGTATAAATATTAACGACAATTCTTACGCAGCAGCACCATTCCGAACGCGATCGTCATCGCGTTTATTAATTCTCGCCTCGGGGCGAGCCTCGCCATTAGTCGATGCATTTCCACATTGTGCCACAGCTCGGGCACGGTCCATAATCTCACATTTATTCTATCTATCGAGAGATACCTGAAACCCCGTGAAAACTTTTTCGTACCCTACCACGCTGCCACGCCGTGGTGCAATGCACCGGCCGCCGCGCCGCGCCGCGCCGCGCCGGGCGAGGGGACGACGGACAGACGATGCGATGGTACGAACGGGCGGTGGTACACGGCCACGAGCAAGCCTGGCCTGGCCTGGCCTGGCACAAACCTGGCGAACGGGTCGACGAAATGACGGCAGGATGAAGAGGGGGAGGGACGATGCTGCCTCTCGGACTGGATCCCTGGTACTGGCCTCGCGTTTTCGGCCCGCGGGAATGCCGCGGCAATGGAGAAGTGCCGAGGAGAGGAGAGAGGGGCAGGAGAGAGGGATAAGTCGGGGACTTGCTTTATGGGCTCCGCAGGGCCTTCTCCTCCCTCGCCACCGTACCCCCCCGACGCCACCGATCGTTGCCCGTGTGTATACGCGTCTTGTTATTAAGCCCTCGGTGTGCCCACGATCGCGCTCGAACTGAGAGCAGGATCGAGCGCACGTATACGTATGTACGCGTATACGCGTATATACATGTATGCGAGCGCAAATCGAGATTCTTATTAATCGTGCGTCGACCCTGCGTACCAACGATCGTTCGTCTCGGTCGTTCAAAAATCTATCCGATGGAGGAGAACGATTGGCCCGTATTTAGTAAAAGCGTTTCTGCACGTGAAATGTAATTATATATTCTCCCTATGTATTTAACACCAAACATGGTTCTTGGCCTCCGAGATAATATTGTACACGCTTCATAAGAGTTGCGGGATATAAATAAATAATACACAAAAATCAAAGGCTTCCATCTGCTGCTACATGTTTCTATCTAGCTTGAGATAGAGATCAGTGCCTTTGTAACTTTTTCTAAGAGAGAGTTCTTATGCTTTATATATAAGAGAAGATTTCAAAGTGTCGACCACAAAATACGTATTTTATATGTATCGTGAGTTATTCGCGATTTTCCGGGGAATTTTTATGTCTTTTTAATAAATGCATTGCTTTGAAACGGACAAACGATCAAGTTAGTAATTTTACAAAAAACCTTTTGTCCGAGACAAAAGCGAGTCTTTGTTCTATTTTATTACGATACTCTAATAATTAATTGCGTTTCGACGGTAATTCACGGGTGAATTTGTAAATGATTGCGGATTCATTGACGCATACCATAATTCAACTAAATGGTAATGCGATTAATTGAATAATCGCACGCAACTATGATAGATAATTTGACGTTTCGACGCTTGCTGCGTGCGATCATCAGGTAAAATAGACATTCCAAAGAAGCATTATTGCGATGGACCGCAAGCGCGGTGAATGAATATAATAGTAAGTCGTGCGGTACAGTCGGGGCTATAAATTATGTTGTTTCACGCGTTTAACTGTTGCTGTTAGTGAATAGATGTAACAGATTATATTTCATACGACGCACTGCTAATTCGCAAATTATATTAATTATGCATTGTTAATATTACAAAATAGTAACAAAGAAATTTAAGATAATAATTCTGGCATTTTTAACAGCAATGGCAATAATAACAATCATTGTAAATATATTGAGATATCGATTCATGAATAATATTTGAAATATAATTTGAAATAATATTACACCGATTCAAGATCGATTATATTTAGATTTACTCAAAGCCAAAATGTATGTATAACAATTTTAAAGCCGAAAATATGTCCATATACAATCATGTATTCTGATGGATATCGATACTGCCATTGTATTGTTAGGTATCAAAGGAACAATGGTAATTGATCCCTTGATGTCCAATCTCTTGGGTTAAATAATATTTCGTTATTTTCAACTTTCATACGTGTCAAAATGTAAATCAATTCATTTCTGGCTGAATTGTTGTGGTCGAATTGCTTACTTTCAAAATAAACAATGCCCACATTAATGTGTGTACTTAGTAAATAATAAACTAAATTTGAAACAAATTTCTACTTGTTAATACATTTCTTGAATTAAATTGTTTCGTTCTATTGTTTTATTTAAATTGAATAAATGGTATATTGAGTATAGAAGCAGTGTAACGACCTATAAAAATAATGAAAAATAACTCAAATTAGGTACAATTTGACATTATGTATTTATTAGTATGATATCGATTAGTTGATTATATACTAAGAGAAAAAATTTACTAAATCTTAATATATATTTCTTTGAACAGTAATACTAATTGTAAACATTTACTTACAGTAAATAAATATTTACTCAATAAAAAAATTATAGTTGAATCAAATTAATGGTTTTTATGTCGAATAAATATATGCTTAAATTTAATAAATATTCACTTAGAATCATTCAACAAGTACTTATTAAAATATAGTACTTTTTTCAGCGTTCATTAATTCGCGATCGACTGCGTCTCAATACGAAGTAAAATCTTAAAATCACGCGCAAAAAGAGGAGCAATGGCAAGTTAAGTTGATTATGAGTATCATTGCGGCGGGGGCTCGATGATACGCCAAGATTTCGATCGTACTCCGTCTACGATGAGCTGTCTGCAGCACATCAGTGAGACATCGCATTCCTCATAATGCTCGACCGTGTCCGTCGTAAAGTTTCGCTTCCATGCGAATTGTCTCGTTCCGCACAAACGCTCTGACGGATGATGCGCGCGAGTACTCGTTGGTATAGTGACGAACTGAGACAAATATTCCGGACACTGAGAAAAACTACGGTCAGACGACGCGTTTTTGTACGCTCGTTACGCGTCTCCCGCCAACTAACATAGGTAAAGTAACGCGATGTATTGTATCGTACATTCCGTGAGCACAGCGATTAAACGACTTTGAAAAATACTAAACTCTTTGACAAAAATTTAGAGTCAACTTTTTCTTAACGACACACTTCTTGCTGCGCGTTACTAACAATAAGAGAGAGAGAGAGAGAGAGAGAGAGAGAGAGAGAGAGAGAGAGAATCTCGGTAGAAATAAGATTTTCTTGAAGGGTCTTTTTGTTGTTTTTAATAGAAACTTTAAATGTCAATGGCTTGAAAATGTCAATAGCCTCGGCATTTAGACTCTTCTCGAGTTAAGACCTTCGGTTACTTGCGGTAATCGTAAAGCCTCGTATTATTTTGCATCTAGACACTTCAATTACAAAGTCGTTAAGTCATTATATTTTTCATATTCTTAATAAGCAGGTGAAGCGCCGCAGATGTAATTTACAATCGGTTATAATGTCTATTCTAACGAGAAAATAGAAGAAATTCCATCCAGAATGAGGTCCCTCGGAACAAAGATCGGAAGCGTCCGTAAAATCTGGTGGAGCACTACGAGCGATCGGGCGGTGGGTATAGCCCGAGTAAACAGTAAGCCGATTACCGCATTAGCTGGAAGACCTTCGACATACGCTTCGCTACCGCGTCGCGGCATCCGGAAAGTAAAACTGGACCTCGACGCGTCGCGCTGATCTCACGGAGCGGCTTCGCCGCGCCGCACAGCACAGCGTTACACGGTATCGCTATCCCGAGCCAGAGGCTAATGTAACTCCCGTGTACGTGCGCGTGGCGGGAGATCGCACAGTGCAGGCAGCGTGTTGGCACATCGAGAGAAGGAAGGCACCGTTACGGTGCGCTGCGGCGACGCGGCCTCGAGAGTTTTATTCGGTGACTCCTCTCCGCGAGTCCTCCGAGATTATAACTGAATCCGCGGACGAGTGCCGCCCCCGCCACTGCGTGCGGAATGTGCACGCACGCTTAACGCGCGCCTGCACTTGTACGCGCTAGCGCTCGTAACCACGTTGCGCAACGATCGCGACTTTACGAGCCCGCAAGTACGAGACGCAAGGCGCCGCGCCACGCCGCGCGATCCGCTATCGGACTTGTTCGTCAGCAGTTACGACTCGATTATCGGGGTTACGGATACTTAAGGATACCACCATGGTATTACCATGACTACTATCGCGATGACGACGAAGACGTCACCCTGAGTCGCGAGTCTCGGCAACTGGAGCGGATCCACGCGTTCCATTGCAGCCGCGTGCCGCGATTAAGGAGCGTCGTTACTTGCGTCTCAGATGCGTGCAATTTGACGTAATGCTGATTTCATATCGTATACAGAGTATTAAAAAAGATACGAGGTATCATTAGGGAGCAATAAAATTCTGTTTCTTTGAGCTGTATTTCTTGTACTTTTCTAATTTACAATGAAACAAGTGCGTATTTATAACCCTGTACATTATTAGCGTAGTTTTTTTTAGTGTAATTACTCGCGTGGAGTGTTTCTAACACTCCAATATCATATTTTAATGTCTATTGTTCTCTTTGATGATTTACAATAAAATATTAATAATATTTTACATCCTTTAGATAAAAATAAAGATAAAAGCTTTTTTAATTGTAAAACAATAATGTGTACTAAATATAATAATTAATGTGTATAAATATGTAGCGTTTACACATTTAACGATTCACAAGTCCGGAATATTTTTGACAGCTTATGTGAATAATAAAGAACTAAAAGCACGTATTAAAAGAAAATAGACTTAACATCGCATTCATCATTGGGATGTCGATAAATTCATTGATGGAGAATTTAATATGTTTACTGTTATGGATAATTTAACTCGCAATATATGAAAGAAAATGAACGAAATGCAGATGATTTGTAACGCCGAGAAAATAATTTCTCTTATCAGTCGCCACGTTTCTAACACATTTGTAGTAGTACCAGATAGAAACGCTTATAATTTCCTCATGATATATGTTCGCACCTACTAACTCACCGTTACGCTTCAGCGAGAATATCTGAGAGAGATTAGACATGCGCAAAATCTCAAATAATATAATGATACTTTATCATGTTTTATCATAATACTCTATCAATCTTTAATTGTAAATATTGAATGGGAACAAAAGTTCGTAGCGCTACAAATTTCAAAATTCAAACAGTTGTGATTGCGTTAAAAATGAATGAAATTTAAATTTGAAAAGAGGGTCTTAAAACTTAAAATCTCTACTTTCGAAAGGTCTCTTGAGTTGAAATGCCTTAAGTTTCCGTGAGTTTGATAATTTTCACATATAAAAATCTACAAGCTAGATATTATAAAATGGGAAATTTTCTTTCTACTTTTTGTAGGTCTGTTACGTATTTAAAAAAAATTTTCGACTTTCTAACGTAAAAATTCAAAATTTTTCCAACAAAATCATTAAAAAAAAAAATGCTTAAGATTTTTTGTTATTCAATTATGGGCTTAAATAACAGGAGCATTTTGACTTTGATTGCTTACAACTCCGTTAAAAATCATCGTACTGCAATTAAAAAAGAATAAATTGAAATCTCGCCCTGTCAAATGATATAATTACTAATTTTTTTTATAATATGTAGACTTGATACAAATAAAATAGCGTGTTTCGATCCAATTAAATTCTTCTCTCCTGGCTGATTTTAATGCAAAGGGAGCTTCATGTTGAATCGGCAGCAGACGATCATTTAATCAAACTGTACGAACAATTCGAAATTTCTAATTTATCGACCACTCGATCGTATTGACTTCTTGTCATTTATACGCAGATGTGGGAGCTGTCAAGTGGCCCGTTGTGTATGCGCCCTTACTCGCGATCACGAAGAGTACGGGTAGACCTAGGGAGCCCTTCGAAAAAGGGGAGAAGCCGTGGAAATTACGGGTAGGGGGAACGGAACGAGTGAAAAAGCGGCACGGAAAGGGGCAACCCGTGCAGTCCCCAGTCTGTGGTACCGGTATGAATGAATAAACGAGAGCGCAAACAGGCTGTTTGAAATTAGCTGTTAGCTGAAGCCAGCGAGTTCGCATTTAAGATGCTATCGAAGGCTCGAGATGCTGCGGAATGGAAAATTCGATTCATGGCGAAGTAGGTGTATTTCATATTTCCCATAGCCACGGTATTGGCTATCAGTTCATTTAGTTTGCTGATATCAAAAAGTTATTTGACGCGCAATATTACGAAGAGATAGTCTAAATAGAAGAAACTCATTTGGCAAAAATGTATTTCGTATAAATTACGAAGGAATTTTTTCCAGTGCTGTAATTTCTATTATCAACTTTCGATTAATAAACTCGATTTAGTTAAAAGAGCATAGATAAAAGTTTCCGTATACAATTTAACTCACTCTGCCTTCATAACCTTCTTTGGAAATCTGAATAATAAATAATAATTACGCGTTATATTGATGTTAAATATTAAAAACTTTGGGTCGAATCTACGAACTACACGAAATAATAAACTTCTTTGGAGAGATTATCATTTCTACGAACTAAAGCTAAAACTATTATTAAATAGCTTTCATGTAGAACGTAATTATTCGTTGATGCCGGTCGGCGTGCATGTTCGCATAATATGTACAGGCTTCAAAGTCCATATTACAATTTATATCATTGAAACATTTGTTTAATAGTAACCGATGTCGCGGTTTAAATCGTTAATTTCATTACGTCGTTATCAAAACGACTCCTAAACAGCGAGCACAGGAATTATTTATCGGTGAGAGTGGATATTGCAGATATATACACAAACCTTACAATTTCCATAATCGTTGAATAATATTAACGGTATCTCAACGAGAATTATATTGCACCCCGCTAAACATTTTGTTAACGCGGCAGATGTAACCTCAATACAACAGCGATAATTCCCGGCTGACGGTCTACCTAGAAATCTCGCTCTCAGAATGTAGCGATAAAGTCGCGGATGTTTAGATAAAAATGGGGAATTAACGATTAAAGAATTATCCAGCTAAATGGGCGAGAAAAAACTGCACCGACAAATTTTAAATAATAATGACGATTAATAAATCTTATTTCTTTGTATTTATGTTGTACCAGATTTTTTGTACAATTTTAGAAGAATAGTGACAGACGTCTACACAGAGATATAATCAGACGCAAGTGAACATATTCTTTCCTGCATTGCATAAATAAAAAATATATAATAAAAATTTTCATTTGGAAAGTAGAATGTTAGCATAGGTATATGCTGAATATAAAAACGAGCGCAGTGTTAGCGCCGTTCAAATAATAGAATAGTTCAAACAAGAAACTTCGAAATTTCAAACATCTAAAACTTCTAAATTTATTCAATTTTCTACGACTTTGATTCGCATAGAACATAGATAAAAGTTTACATATCTAATTTAACTTATTTTGCCTTTATAACTTTGACGAAACTATATAAATTCTTCGAAATCTGCACGACTCGACAAAAAATAATAAAATATAATTAAAACATACATGTGACAAGAACAAAGATAAATTCTGCCCTTCGATACTCGTGATTTTTCTTCTATCGAGCTGATCTATCATACACGCCCGTCCTCGTTGACATCGCCAATTTTGACGCGTTCGCGTGTAAATGCCAAGAGGATCGAGGTGATCGTTGGCTACAATCTCGCAATTTCGACCCGCGACGCGGGTCGTTGTACCGCCGCCGTCGTTCACGCCACGTCGAAGGTGACGCGTACACACACACCACACACACACACATACACACGCACACGCGCGCACAGGGTTTCACGCTCCCGCAGCCAACGCGCTCTTCGACGCATCCACGGGCCGACGTGCATACGTTGATGCACGGTATTATGCACATAGCCACACGCGCATCCCTTTGACGGCCGTAAGCCACCCGTTAGGGGTGCCGCAATGAAACGTAACGCGCACACAGGCGCATGCTACGCGAGAGCGCATTCCGCGTGCGTGCGTACGTGCATGCGTGCGTGCGTGCGTGCGTACGTGCGTACGTACGTGCCTGCGTGCATTCGACCGTGGGGTCGATGGAAATAATTCGTTGCCTTTTTTTGTGATTACCATTTCAAGCCTTTCTCTCTTCCGCATCTCTATGTATATCTGGCTCTCTCGTTACATATCCCTTTCTTCCTTCTCCATCTCTCTTTGTCTCCTCATCTCTGCCTGTCTTCCGTCGCTCTTTCTCTACCTGCATACGGCTTGCAGTCCTCCGTCCACTTGTATATATTCGTCGAGAGAGAAAGACGAGAGAGATCCCCAATCGACAGGAAACCACGAGGAGAATCGCACAGAGAGGAGGGCTCGACCGTATAATAAAGCGTAATGGACGTGCCGGTTGCGGCGATCAATTCGCCCCTTTTTTTTCGTGATTTTCTGCCGCAGCACTGCCAACTGCACGTCCGCGTGTAATACGGAGAAATAGATTTTTCGACCGGAAGCTTCTCGCCCAGCCGCTCAATTCTGATGGCTTGTGGACGTACACACGAAGATACACGCGCGGCCAGTTGAAAAACTGTTGCGCACGTAAAGTCTGATAAAGGAAATGTAATTATCGAAATGGCATCAAGCATTCAAACGGCATGTTGCACATGTATTTTTATAATCTGCCGACGACAAAAATGCTCGTTTGAAGATGTTCGGAGAACAGAGCGAGTGAACGCGAGGTACGAGATATGACCCCGAAGGGAAATTCATGGAATATAATTAACGAACCTGTTACATTTACATTGATGTGTAAAGCCAGCGGAAGATGCCACAAAGTTTCACTGTCGACTATAAAGTGTATTTTGAAGTATCGCCTTTGCATCGAAGTTAATCTTCTTGTAACGGGTGGAGGGGGTGGGCAGTTATTAACCCTGATCTAAAGGCGTGAGAGAAGAAGAATACTTTTCTTTTCGGTGAAAAATTAGTTACTTTCCATCAGCTGAAATTTTCTCTCTCTCTCTCTCTTCTCTGCATTTTTTAAAATGTCTCTACGGTAGCCTCATTTCCTTTAATTTAGCGTATCCAGCCAAATCGTGACTCATTATTCGCTATTTGATAATATCGCGAAAAAATACGAATACTTCCGTGGCGTTATTCCCCATTTGATAACATCGCTCGAAATAATGAGTATTCCCAAACGAAACAGCTCAGAAAGCATATGCCCGTCACGTAGCGGTTCGAAAGCTATCATCACGCGCTGTCGTTCGGAGTAACCCATTATTGTAATCCGAGCAATTATTTCGCGCAATTATTTGCTGTCCGTCGTTTCGAATAAAAACGCTCCCGGCGGCTCCATGACGCGCAGAAATGGGTTAAAACTGCTCGCGTTCTCGGCACGCGAAATCGTCCGTCCGACACATCTTGCTACGCTGAAAAGATGGACGGACGCACGTTCGCATACACACGCACGGGCATTCAAGAGTAATTGTTCGAATGTAGAAATTTTGATAAAAGAACAAAATTTTTATCAAAATCACACACATATATATGCATGTCAAATTTGCATTTATAATATTTGATAAAAGTTACAATCAATTTGGAAATTTTTGTTGCAATAAGTTACTTAAAAGAATATTAAGATTAAAATCAATAATGCTCAAATATTAAAAAAAAAAATAGGTAGTGTAAGATTATAAAAGTATGACAAACTGTTCAATAGACGATCGAAAAACTTTGGAAGACCGAGATCTTTTGATTCGTATGTATACGAAAAGGAATAAATCTTAGATAGTAGTCGTTCATGCTGCAAGAAAGATGAAGAGAGAAAGAGAGAGGGGGGAGGAGGCTGAGGGAGAAAAAACCAAGTGAAAGAGAAGGGAGTGAGTAGGACGCGTCGATTTCGCGTACGAAAGAGCAGGAGGAGCAGGAGAAGGCAAGGACCCGTATACAATGCGTGCTCCGTGGAATAAACGAGCTCTCTCGCCGCAGAAGGAGAGAAGCAGGCCTACCGCAGCTG
>NW_017297113.1:392379-444411 GCF_001594075.2 Trachymyrmex cornetzi
GTGATACGGGGGGGACCGACTGGAATTTAGGGTAGGTCGGCGAAGAGCCGCCCCTCCGTCCTTCACGCCGCCACCGAATCCACCGAGACCACGACCTACGCTCGCGGGGCTCTCACCGTTTCCATCCTCGGTCCCCTCTCCTCCGTCCCTCTCCCGGCAACCCCCGCGCCCAGACCCACACGCACGTTCGTTCTCTCTCACACGACTCGTCCCCAAATTCGTTCGTCCCTGAACCGAGGGGAGTCTTGGCTTCGTGCGTACTCGTCTTGCGGCCCGAGAACCGGGCCGACCAAGAATGCTCACCCAACTCGGTGAGTGGATCAGTACGAGCCATACACGGACGAAAGTGGACCGGAAAAAGCGGCAGTCTTGGATTGATTAGCGGCCTAACTAGCGAAATTTGTTTTTTACAAACGGCTAATACGACATTCTCCTCAATGTGTGTCATACTTTTCAAATTTTTAATATCTTACATATAGTTCAATTTTTCAGAATTTATTCCGTTAATTCTTACAGTTTTTAATGTATACATAATATGTAATGAATAAAATTCTAAAAAAATTTGCGCAAAAAATGTAGTGTATATTTATTACTATTTCTATATCTTAATTAATAATTTCGGCCGCTGTACCGCCATAACTAGACCCTCTTTCTAAACGCCATCGTTTAGGCTGGCTCCTCCTCCCGAATTCTAAAACGAGTTTAACAAGAACGTGTTGGCCAATGCTAGTGATCTTAGAAGCCATTACTATTATTCGGAGTTTCGAAAATCTCCAGGTGATTTTTCATCTATGTAAAAACAAAATGTCATAGACATCTATACTTACAATATGTATATATACGACCTATGAAATGACGAGCTGTAAAACGCGACCAATCGTGAAATATAGACACGTTCGACACAAGAAAGAGAATGACAGTAATGGAGGTAGAAATAGAAACGTTACTAGGACGGTATAGGATGCAGAAGGTCTCAGGTAGTCATAGTGGAATAGTGGATAGAGGTCGGGCAGAGTGGGAGCCAGGTAGAAAGAGGAGTGCCTAGTTCTTTGAGTAGAGAAGAAGGTGGGAGAGGATGAAAAGGAGGAGAAGGAAGAGAAGGAGGCATAACGGCCCGAGGCATTTTGGGATGGCTACCACTATTTATTATGGCTCCCAACATATCCGTTTGCTACGTCTTTTCTTTTTGACTTCGCTTGCAGCTTCTCTTTCCTAGTTTTCCGAGAATTCTTCGCAGCACTGCAATCGTGATGGCAGTTACGAAATGCACCGGATAATACGCGTCTCTCTTTTACAGTCTTTAATAAATATCAAAACAAAAATCCTATGAAGAATACATTTTAATTATATTTCGTAATGACGTAATTAATTAATCATTTCTTCTTAAATTAATCTTGATTGATAATCGAGAATATTATGTATAAATTAAATATATGTTATAAATAATTATATGTTAGAAATGTATAATATACATATAATTATACATATAATATGTCCAATTATCGGCCAAGATTAATTTAAAGAGAAATGATTAATTAACTATGGCATTATAAAATATAATTAAAATATACTCTTCAGGATTTTATTGTTATCGTTGCACTGTATATAGAAATTAATAAATATATTATTTATTGTATCATATATATTATCCATTTTCATTTGTGTAGTAAGAAATCTACATATGTAAGATCACAATCCAATTATATATATATATATATACACATACATAATATATAGGAGAGACAGATAGTAGTAATTCTTAATTCAATGAAATGTTATCTCATGTTCTGCACTCGACATTCTCTCGATTGATCGGTCATTCAATCGACCCCGTCGGTCATCGTCGTCTGCAGCCGTCGTTCGCCTACCTCTTGTGACATCTTGTCTCGTTCCGTCATCCAAAATCGAAACTGTTATCAGCGACGTTTCCTTTTAAACACAGAATCAACAACGGTGGACGGCAGTAAGCAACCAACCAGTCAATTCCCTTTCCTTCAGTTTTCTCACGGTGGCCCCTCTTCCGGTGGTCCGCCGTCTGCTTCTTGGTACCAGGAAGGCGCGAGTAGGAGATGAAAGGAAAAAGATAGTCATAGTCAATACACGTTGGCGTCCAATGGAGGAAACCGCCGTTTATCCTGCAGGATCGTAATAAACGAAAGGGAAAGGAACTTGTAAGAAGAGAGAAATATATATCACTGATTAAAATATTCAAAGAGAGTGTAATACGGAAAATGATACAAAATCAGAGCATTTCAAACGTTAAACAATATTTCTGTCAAATATTGAATGCCATTTCTCGACCTATTCTTTGAGATATTAATAGTTTCTGAAATGTAAAGGGATTATAATGAACAATGTTAATCACGATTTAATTGCAAATTCAAAAATTTGAGTAAATTACAATCTCGATTAGAGAGAGAGTTATAAAGATTTTAAACAAAACCTACATATAATATATATAAATCGCAAAAAATATTTCATATTGAAAATTAATAAATTGTGAGAGAATTAAACGGATACTATTACATTTTCTCGTATCAAATTAAATATGAAATATCAAAATGCTCATTTTATAAATATTTGCTGCGCGCTCCTACAGTTTTCTCCGACGAAACGATAAATGTGAACGAGACGAGGAACCTTCCAGAGGGACGAACGAACTCTCTTGAGCCGCCCTCCGTCCTCTTCGCTCGCGCGTTCGAAAGAATTCTTCGTTTCTCCTTCGGCAAGAAATGCAGAAGACGAGGGAAGAGAAGGAGGGGGGGGGGGGGGGGGGGGGAGGAGAAAGACGAAGCGCGAGGGGCATCGGTGCGCCAACTCAATTTCTCCTCTTTTGGTACCCAACTTGAGACTCCGACAGCGGCGATTGCCCCACCAGGCCCCAGCGCGGTGCGGCGACGGAGCGCGATGGGCCCTTCCCGCGCCCGCCATCCCTGATCCCCATCGCCCCTCCCGTATGCCAGGAGGGTCCTACGGCCATTGATCCCGACCTTCACGCGCCGAACGAGCGCGATTGCCAACGAAAGCCGACTTGCCGAACCCGAACCTGCGGCAACGCGGTTTTGCGCTGCCCCTCCCGTTTCCCTTGGTCCCCCGTCTAGCGTCTCCCAGCCGCCTTCTCCCTCGTTTCCTCCAACGTGCTTCCACGTCGCGATCCTCCTGCCCTTCCTTCTTCTTTCTCCTGCTCCCCTAACCTTCCTAACCGAGCAACCGCTCAACTTGAACACCCTGATTCTCTCTTTTCCCTGCGTCTCCCTTTCCTCCTCCCATCACGTGTTCCGCGATTCACGAGGGTCCACACGGGCCACGTTGAAGGATGAAGGGCCCGCGAGGCACGTCGAGGGAATAGCGAAACGTTCGTAGGGTTTAAAAATAACCTTCTTAGAAAACGGCGTGAGGAAAAGTATTCCTGCATGACGTTCCCTTTTTTTCAGGCCACTATTTCGTGTCGTCGTCGTGGGAGAATCATAGTTCGAGTGAATGGCGGTGATGAGACGAGTTTCTCAAGCTATTGCAAAGATCTATGTTACGATACCGCAGCGACTTGTATAATAGAATACTGACCGATCTGTGTAGATTTCATTTACGAGCGGAGAGTTAATTGACAAAAGATTAGACAAAAGTCTTTTAGGTTGAGTAGAAACATTATCTATCTTCAAACAAAAACTATTTACGATGTTGTAATATGTATACATCATAAATGACTATAAATCGATGCTCTGTCTTTACATACATATACAGGAAACTCTGACCTGATACATAATTTCTTTCCTTGTATTTCCAAATTTTAATAAAATATTACTAAGACTTAAGAAATACACATGTAAGAATCAAGTCAACTTAAACAGAAATCATAATGCCAGTGATAACGCATATAAAACAATGATATAATTACTATACAATTGTTTTATTAACAAACATAAAAATTAATATTTGTTGTTATTCAAGATTTTTAAGCTAGAAATAATTATGTTATGCCTCCACAATATAAAATCGGATGACATTAATCGAAACCTGTTAAAAATTATTTCGATATCGCACGGAAATAGAATGTTTTCCCGATCAACTCAAACCAACTGAAATCCAACAATATACCAATTTGTTTCGTATCGCTCCACTTATGCCTGTCAATTGAAAATCCCGCCGCGACAGGCGAACCCTCTTTCAAATAAATGAATAACATGGAGAAATAAATATGTGGATTGTTCGCACCGTACGGCATGCGCCGGAATAATGAATGCCTCACCTTGAATCCAGTCATTCCGCCTCTCCACATCCAGCGCACTTCGACAACCGACAAACGCGAGCCTGAGCGATGTCCCGTCATGCGCGAGGGATTTCGCGTGTGTTTTGGTTGTTACTTCCACGGGCACGTATCCGCGCCTGGGCTGTTATCTGCAGTGTCTTAATAACATTTTGAGCGACGCTGCACGCAGACATTCTTGACAATGGCCGTGGGCCGGCTTCTCAGAAAACCGACACGTTTATCGCGAATTTCCGTTGTTATGCCTACTACGTGAAAATACGCGCTCGCCATTACGCGGAATAGCCGAAGCGTGAGCTCGAATTAAGAGCGCCTGGTTGGAACGCGCATGAAAAGATACATGCGTATGTATATGTGTGTATGTCGTTAAATTTACCGATGAATCCGCCGATTGTTGCGCCGCTCACAACATTTGCAACTATATTGCCATCGGCGAATTGAAAAAAGGGATATGAGTATTCATTATTCTCATTCGGCGAAGACGGCGTCGCGAATCACAAAGGTGGATTACTCCTCATTTCATACGACTGTACAATTAATTCCAAGTTCCTTCCTATCTTCTATTGTATATCTAAATAATCTCTTGCTATCGGAACATCAGCTCTCAATTTGCTGAGAATTAAATTTTCATTCCCTGCGAAGCTTACGAGAAAAAATCTTTACATAAATTGGAAACCTGATCAATTCAACCAGAAATATATAAATCAAATACTTATTATCAAATCTATCAAACATCCTAGTCGAGATTATCGAGATTATAAAATTCAGTTACAATAACCAAAATTCTGATTGGTACGATCAGAATGCATTGTTATTTGTATACTTCTTGTTAGTACAACTAAAACATTTTTCTCAGTGCGTTACTTGTTTATTGCTAAGAAGTGAATGAAAAAATTAAATTATGAAATACACATCTTTTTCTCTGAAGTTGCACTTCTAATTCATAAATCGTATGTATAATCAATCACGGTGCCAAATATATGGGAAAATATCTATGGAATGTTCGCATATGTAAACCGCATGTCCTGTCTATCACGTCGCTGGACCGCAAAGGATTAAGTTGCACCCGCTGCAACTCCTATCGTAAAACGAATTCGGCCAAGCCCGCGTTAATGCTGTATATCGGGGCACTATCGCGTGAGGTGTATCATCGGTGAGTCGCATATGTGCGCGTTATACAAATCGAGAGGAGGCCCGATCGATCGACGCACGCACTACTCGCGTATCCGTACATACGGGCACGTATACCGTGTATACGTGCACACGTGGTAAGTAATCGTTACCGTGGCTACCGGCAAACCGGCGGTGAAATTAACACACACCGACCGGCGCGGCTTCGACAACTACCACATCCACAAACGTGCGTCCGCACATAAACACGTACACACACTTGTACGTCGCATATATTTCGGCGCGTCACGTCGCGACCGCGGATTTGCGGAGATAGCATTAGTATCGCGTTACGTAGATTCCGTGACGCGAGCACATATACGGGGTGTCCCATCGCCATCGGTCTTTTCTCTGATAATAAGACTCTCGATTCGATCGTTCCTTGATCAAAAATTAAGTAGAGCGCGATATTTTGTTCCTTTCCAATGTCGTTTCATTTTTTAAATATTTATGGATGCAGAAGTCTAAAAGAGTGCTTGCATTTTACATATTACATACGAAACCGTATATCCCAAAAAGAAAACATAAAAGCAATATAAAAAAATTTTTCTTCAAAGAAGACGACTAATAAAAGACGGAACGATGTATAATTGAATAAATGACAATATTTTTCATATCATGTTCAGATGAAGCTCTTCAATTGTCTCCTCTATCTAAATTTTTCACTGTGAAAATTTGAGCGTAAACTCAACGAAGAATTCATCGGCAGGCGATCGTAAAGGAACACCCTCTATACGTATACTCATACGTATGCGCGACGTGTAACATCTATGAAGTCCACGAGCGGTGCACACCGCGGGCGTCAGGTCTAAGAAGGAGCGGATATAGTTGGACTCACTATAGCAACGACGTTACGTGAGTAAGATGATTCGAAACAAGGTTATTGGCTCTGCGAGTGCAGCTGCCGCCTGCTGCCGCTCGCTGCCTCTGTTGCTGCGGCTGTTGAGTGCGGTTTTCTTCTTCTTTTCCCCGTTCCTTTTGCTTCACCTATCAGCCCATCCCGTCTCCTAGTTTTATCGGCCACTGAAATGCCTATGACGCTTCGTTGCTGCTAGTATCGATGTCCTGAGATTACATTCCAAATCAATAAAAAAAAGTTAAGTATATCTCTAGACGATACATTTAAAAGATCAAGCAAAACTACGATTTCTTTCAGATATCTCTTCAACATCTTTCGAACATCGTTTGTTGGTATATTCGAGTGTCGTCCAGTAATTAATTCGATAATGTTAAGTTAAAACCGAAAGTCAAAGGTTAATTTAGGTCCATTTCTGTCAATGTAAATTAATTTTTAATCTCGGTTTAATTTTACTCAGGAATCTTTCTCTAACTTCTTAGAACTAGAAAAAAAGATTAAAAAATAAGCTGATTGTGAGATTAAAGTTCAACTACAATGGTAGAAACGGGCATTGATGAATTAAAAATAAATTGCTATTAAAAGTTAAAAACTTAATAGATATATAATATTATGTACCTATTTACGAATTTTAAGGTTAAAAAAAAATTTTAATGAAAGGACGTGTAGATCGGCAAATATCGTGAGGAACCAATACCGTCATGACTCTGAGAAATATCGTCCATGCTGGCAGAGACTGTACCCGAAGTTTGCGGGCCCGCCGAAGTGAGGTGTGTACCTACCTGCCAGGTAGGTACTCCTTCTTTCTTTCTCTGCTAGCCATGGTAGGTCACTGTATACTTGCTTGGGCAAGACGTCGTTGAACGTTGGTGTTTCGAGAGCAGAAGTATTCGAAGGAGCAACGTCCAACGACGAGCGGGCAGCCAACCGGCCGGCGCGCCAAGGGACAAAGAGCGGCCGCCGGCCCAAAAGAATAAATAAATAAAGCAGAGAGAGAGAAAGAGAAAGGGAGAGAGGAAATAAGAAAAAGCGAGAGGCAGAACGCTCGGCGAAGGAGGAAACGAAGAGAAGGGAGCAGATTGAAAGAAGAAGGAGAATGTGCTGCAACGGAGGAGGTGGAGGGAAATAAAGTGGTAACCGGCCCAAGTGGCCGCCATCAGTGCCAAGGACACCGACCGAAATCCAAGGGTACCGCCAAGGCCAAGGAGGGCCCGACCTACGCCATCGCGAATTCGCTTGACTCCTCTCTTTCTCCATGGCGGCGTGATTATTCAGGGGCGTGAGTAAAATAAGAACTGTCGGTCGGTATTCATCCAAAGAATCGTCAAGAGCAAGCACCGAAACTCAAGGGCACGTGCAAAATTCAATGCGAACGTTGGAATAATAAATTAATATGTATATGTGTGTATATATTATTGTAAAAATACCAATAATTATTAGATATTTTAATTTAAAAATCTGCGTGGTTATATACAACATATGTATTTAATTATACAAATTATATATATTAATTATATATGTCACATAAAAAGGCTATAAAATAATAAAATTTTGATGCCTTAGTGTGTTTAGAATGGTTTATTATAATTTAAAAAAATCCTTATTTTGAAGATGGAATTATAAAATAAAATAAGCTTGATGAAGAGAAGCTTCAATGATTATTAAGCATTTAAGTAGTGAAAGTTAGCTGATATTAATATGTATTACCGGCACAGTTTGAAAATACGACATGTACTTAAAAATTTATAGCTGTAATAAATATTATTATACTAACACAGGCGAAATATTTTCTTAGGAGTATTGCGAAAGGTACCTATATAGGGTAGGATGTAAATAGCTTCTACAACCTATTAGTTACATGCACTTGATAAGGCTATTTTTTGCTCATTACCTTTTTCTATGTAAGATATAGGTAACCTTTATAAAGGTTTTTGAAATTAACGAAAAAACAAAGAAGCGGTTGTTTATTTACTTTTACTATTTTATATCACAAAGCTCTTCGATTTACGCAAATTGTTTAAGGCGATACTATTAATGTTTTTTTTTTCCAAAGCGGATAAAAATTGAAAATTCAACTCGAGCGTCACATTTTTAATAGACACGATGTTGTGCGCTGCTAGCGATGTTGTTCCCTAGACGAAGGATTATCAACGCCAGAGCAACTTATTAGGATCATTAAAAACAACGAGATCGATAACGGTGCGTTTCGAGTTTCGAATAGGCATCTGAATAGACGACTGCAACAATGAGAGTTGCATCAAAGGAAAAATCCGGAAGCCGGACAGAAGAACAAGAGAGTAGTTGATGTACACTAGGGTGCCACAAAACCATCACAAGCGCGCGCGACTAGGTTTGCTTCTCTGGCCCTCACGACCTGACCTATCCCCTTCCCACCTTTCCCCGCTACCTTCGACTATGCAGCGCGGGTCTCCCTCTGTCTCTCTATTTTTTTATCCCCCAGAAGGATGAACCTTCAGCGGGGTGGAGTCACCCACGCCCACACAGGCCGAGCCGGTAGGCCTACCCCAACGTAACTCGCGGTGCGTATATCTACCCTTTAGGCCGACAGCCACCCCCGATCCAAGCGACGTATAGGGGGCGTGTACGTGCCCCCTGCGTGCGGCGACCTGACTGTGGCCAGGTCTGCTAGTCTTGACGGCCTGTCAGGTTGCACGTGCACATTTCAACAGAGATAGAGAGGGATGAGGAATAGAACGAAAGGTGGCATGCATTTTGATGCTGAGAGCAGAAAACTGCCGACTCCAGTGATGAATGGGCAGCAAAAGACTGACCCTGCTGGACCGCGAATTACAAAATCCACGCCTCATGGAAATGCGTGCCCTTTTCGACGTGCTCCAGATCTGCCGGGCGGGGGTCGAAAGAGGGTGGCTGGGCACGTGTCGAGAAATATCGAATAACGGAGGGCTCTTTGTTACGATATTGTAATCGCGTAGGAAACTTCCTATATACAATAATATCAATATTATTGTATATAAAACACAAGAAAAATGCAATTAAAATTAAAGCGATGCATCAGCTTGATAAAACATTTCGGTCGATTGAATTATCGAAACTGATCATCAGGAATTCACCAATCGTGAGGAAATGAATAGAAAAATGGCTGTTTTATAGCAATCTCTCTCTCTCTTTCTTTTTCTCTCTCATAACTCTGATCTATTTTATACTGATATAGTTCTTAATACTGTTTTTCAATATAATTTCTTTAATATAGTTCCTTTACTATAACATAATTCCTATTTGAGATAATTCTAAGATTTTGTAATACGTCTTGCAAATTTTTTTATAAACGGAAATTCTCAAGCATTCCGATGTTTATCGTAATATCGCTATTGCAATGGATGCTCAAACTTTATTTAAATCTCGATTCTCGATACAGAGTTACATCAAATAAATTTTATTTCTTATATATCCAATGTATCAAGACGGTCGAATGCACGGGCATTCTACGAACGATCCAGATTTCCTCTCCACGAATCGAGAAAGAATATTGTAGGTAACTGCTTCTATCTCTTTATTGCACATGCCAAGTCTTAGTACGAGAAATAAAATCTTTAGAAAAAGCTTGTGGTTTAATTCTCTAAGGACGTTGCCAATACCCGTAATCTTGCGAGATATTACGTGTGCACGGATAAAGTTTAGTTTTAAGTGATGCGGTTACATTTTACCGAGTATTAGGACGCTATCGGACAAAAAGTCAGAGTTGGTATCGCCGTCGATTTAACAGACCGTGTAAAGCAAGAAATGATTATTCTCCTCTCGATGATAATCTCACGATTCGCGTTTAAGACGTCAAATGGAGAAAAACGGTAACGATCAAGTGATAATCATTTGTTCTGACGAGATGCGCATCCGCGAGAGCACGGAAGATATTTAGTATCGTCAAACATTAATAACAACGTGTAACGATATCGGTGACATTAATAATTCACCCGCGCCGTTCTCAGGTCCTTCATCGCGATGAATTATGCGCGCGCTTCTCATAAGCGGCAAACGAGAGCAAACTCCGATCAGTCTTTTGCACCTGATACCGTTTTATCTTCCGATCGTGGCAACGGCCTCGCTCGAGAGAGAGCCGATGCTGGATCGCGATCGTCGATCGTACAGGCTCGCCGCACGCCGTAGCACGCTGCGTTCTCGCTCGTCTGATATCTCAATCCCCGTACGGGAGATTCGATATCTCTATTTACGTATAAATATTAATAAACGTCTGGCGCGCGCCGTCCTAACGCTCATACATACGGCGCGATCGCGCGCTCTTAGTGTCTACTCCGCTACCAAAGATCGATCTTTATGGAATACCACGAGTGTCCGGTACTATATCAAGTTACACCGGATGTTTTTCTTTATCATATTTCCTATTGCGTGATTCACTTCGTTTGGAACGAAAATACTCTCAATCGAAATTAACTCGAAATTCATTGTAGCTTGTAATTTAAGTATTACACTGCAAATCCAAGTGTGTAAAAAGTGGCTGCAATATATGAGTATATGATTATATAATTTCTCGTGTAAAAATAACACATTATACCGTATACACAATAGATATATAATGTTATTTTTATATGGACAACTAAATGACACACATATATTGAAGTCGTTTTTTACATACTTGGATTTGCAGTGTAGGTTTGTCCCAAAATGGATTTTGAATTTAGAAGCTAAAATAAGAGATATATTCGCTCAATTATTTCAAACGTTAATAATGCTCCAGTTTTTAACATCTATTTTTTATTACTTATATTGACCAATATCGTTAATCCTTAGATAGATAAAATTAACAACACTTCTTTTTAAAATGGTTATCCATACATTGTGCACTTCGTCACGACTTGTCTTGTTCCTCTCCATTATGAACGAAAGAGCGTGGCCGAGTGGATGTAGTATGCGTGGAACAGGTGCCAACCGGTTCGAGAAAGCTTCGCCCTGCCAATAAGCGCGCTCACCCTTCTTCCCGCGAGACAGGTGGACCGACTGGTGCATCGTTGATCCTGTGTACTCGAGACGGAGTCTCGCGACGCACCATACAATTTCAGGGAAACGCGAGGTGAAATTATGCTACGTCTCTTAATCAACTGGCTTCGTAGTGACGCATTCAAGTTTTCCTTGCCATTAAATAAAACAGATAAATACCGCTTCTCTATTTATAATCGATTCCACAGTTACAAAGAAAGTACGATTTTGCTGAAGTATCTAAAAATTTTGCTCAATACACTTGAAAATAATTTTGTTGAACCATTGAAATAATTATTTACAAAAAATAATTAGGAACCCCAAGTATAATAAGTACACGGAGAGAATTTTTTCTTAGAATTTACCCTGAAAATATGACAATCGTGGGACAACATTGTATTTCGAAGAATTTTAATATAAATCTCTAATACCGCTTCTCTATTTATAATCGATTCTACAGTTACAAAGAAAGTACGATTTTGCTGAAGTATCTAAAAATTTTGCTCAATACACTTTTGAAAATAATTTTGTTGAACCATTGAAATAATTATTTACAAAAAATAATTAGGAATCCCAAGTATAATAAGTAATATTGCAAAAAGTTTTGACATTTTAGCAACCAATTTGAGCGTTTTACATAATTATTTTGATAGCCCAATAAAATTATTTTTAGATTTGTTTCTAGCTAAATTTTTTAATACTTTAGCAAAACCAATCATTCCGCGTATACATACTCTTGAAATCTAGATGTAACTATTATTACGATAGGTCTGTCAATAAGTAACCTTAAATTGCCCTCAACAATCAAAGTAAAAAGGTTATTTATTGACTCATCCACGTACTATCTGTAATCTCTCGTGAAACAAGTATTGTAAATTCTTATATTATTATTAAAATAAATGAAGTTTTGCCGTTTAACGAGCAGAGACTGAAAACGAACAGAGTATTCTTGTTTATTTATTTACGCTCAAGCTACGTAATTAACGTGAAAATGCTTACTTACACGATAATGTTCGCGAAACGTTTTATCGTCATCGGTAATGAGCTTCGTTAAGTATTGAGCATATTTGTAAATAACGATCAAATATCAAAACCATACAAGCGGAATTCCCCATAATTCGATTTACATTTGTTATGCGTTCCGTTTCCCGGCCCGTGTATTTGTACACGCATATATGTCCGGCACGTATACAGTGCTCCAACGATGATTGGTATCATCCAAAAATGATTGCTCGTGAAAACTTGGTGCTCCCAGACGAACGAAAATCAAAATTGTGTATCAATTGCGCCCATAATTGAATTAAAAACTAATTACTTGCTAAACGATGCATTTGCACCTGATACTCGGCAGACCGGTAATATCGATCGTCAGAGAATAATTATCTGTCACAATGAAGTATCCAACCAAGTCACCGAACATCGAAATCGTATAATCGTCGATCGTCACAGAAATGATATTCCACCTTAAATAATTTCGAGCCTAATAAAGTTGGAATTAATCGAGCACGCTAAAAGTTCTAAACAATTATATTGCTATTAATGTAAAATATCAATTAACAAGCATGAAGAAATGTAATTTATATTAAATGTTACAAGCGTTCATGTTACAGCTTTAACAATTTCCTACACTAAAATTGTTTTTTTTTCTCGATTGAATTTCGCAACTCTATTTGTTCCACATTGTAGTCGTATCATTATAACGTGTATTTACAGTCTACAACACCTATGTAAAAGTCATTAGGATTTAAGTACCTAAGCAATAAATTTTTCAAATATTCCTGATCGTAATAGATGAAATTTTAAACAATTTCATGGTTTAAAAATATGTTGTCGTATGCACAAAAGAAATTCAATCGCCTCAAAATGGACTTGGAAAAGGGCAATATAACTTTATCCTTTATCGCTGTCATGAAGGCAGGCGACATTGATACACCTACGTTAAAATATTTATAAGATGTATCACATCACGCTTTAGACATTTCTGATCTAAAGTAAAGAAATGAAAAAATAAATTCATGAGAAAAATGCAACGAATACTACTCGCGGTGTGACATACATACTACAGACGGTTTTACTCTCTTGTTTATTATTAATTAAACATGAAATATAATTAGTATAATAAAAATATTCTCATAACTCATTTCTAAACTAAAAATTTAATTAGCATTATACTATAACAAGTTCTACAATATATGTAGAATAACAGATAATTTAGTATATTGAAATAATTAAGAAATTTTTTCGCAATCTATTGAATTATGACGCAAAAGATTAGATATAATTCGAGAATTGTGTAGAAGAGATTTTCAGGGACTATTCGCAAGTACAGCGTATACGGAATGTTTCGCAGCGCGTATACCTGCGCTGGCGATCGCGATGATGACGGTTCCTCGAGTGGCCCATGGATGGAGGAAGGTTGGCACGGTGCAATTTTCGCGCAGCGTAAACGGGTCTCTCACGTAACACATGCTCCGCACGCACACGTGCCACCCTTTCCCCGCGGACCACTCGACTTTTCCTTCTTCGCTCATCCATCCCATCCTATTCTCGCTCGTAGTTCCTTACCCTTCCCCGTATCCCGTGAACGTGCGAGAGAAATCGTCGTTGGTGTGACAATCGCACGTACAACGAGGACGCAGAGCGATGCACCGATCGGCAGAGAAAGATGCGAGCGGCGTGTACGCGGACTTGCGCGACGAGGACGGAGTGAGCCGTTATTTTTATAGCGTTACGGTAGGTTAGAGCCGCGTCCGACCAACCAACGTACCATGCCCAACCTAACCCGGGTTAGTCGGGACTCTATCTGTCTCTCCTCCCTTCGTCGTCGTCCCTCTCTCTTTTTCTCTGCCCCTCGTACCGTCGTCCCTTCGCCTTCTCTCTCTCCCTCTCTCTTTCTCCCTTCTTTCAAAGCACGCTGCACATTCCTCTCTCTTCCGCCTGCGAGGGCTCCGCGCGCATTTATAATGCACGCAAAATTTCATGCAGAGGCGCTTCGCCTGGCTTCCAATCCTTTGATAACACGCTGTTTGCGTGCGCCCGCGCGCGCGAGCGTACACATAGGCGTGCATAACGCGCGCCACGTACGCGCGGCCGCGTGTGTACACGCCAGTCCGGTAGCTCGGTGTGCGCGACTATATTTAAAAGCGCCCGAGAGAGCACCCGCTGCTGCCCTTCTCGTTCTCCCTCTGCGCACCCCCGCGCGTCCAGCATCCTCTCTCTCACCGGCCGCCTACCTCCGCTCCAGCCCTTTGCTTCCACTCTTTAACTCTTTCCCCCTTCCTCACGCTCTCTTTCGTTTTCTCTCTCACTCTCACTCCCTCTCTCTATCTCTCTATCTCTCGCGGGATGGGCAGCGCGCGACAACTTCCGGTGGCCGGGCAGCACGCTTCCACGATCGAGATGCGTCTCTCTCTCGTCGAGTGGCTTCTCGAAAAAATATCCCTCTCGTGGCAGGCCTCGACACATGCACACATTACGATAGGTAAACACACAAGCGCACACATATACACAAGTGTGAACACGGTATGAACCGCGGGCCGCCTCTTTTTTTTCTCTCGCTCTCTCGCTCTCTCGCTCTCACGTCGCCTATCGCTGCGCGCACCACCTCCTTTTTGCGGTGCGCTCGCACGCACGCGCACACAGGGAGGGCTCGTTGCTTTTTTTCCGCGGCTTTTTGCAGTCTTTTTATAGGCAATGAGCGAGTGGTTAGATGAACTCCGCGCGATAAGCAGGGCGTGGGTAAATTCGAATCACCGCGCTGCTGGCTGCCTGGATGGGCTTGCCATGTACCGCGATGAGCCGGGGTGAATCGGTTTGGGGGATGCTTTCGACCATCTCCAGGAATGTTCTTAACGAGAATGATTACAGCAACAACTTTTTTCATTTAATTATATAGGTGCAGTCAACTCGAAAATAAAAATTGGTCTCATTTTTTAATGAATAGTACCTCTTCTTTTTTTTTTAATGAATAGACCGAAAAATATTTTCAAAGCACATACAACGAGAAGAATGAAATTATCTGGTTTGTCCTGTCATATACTTTGCATTTAAAGTATAAACGTGCTAGATAATAATCACAAGAGAGAGAGATTTGAAAGCTACATAAATGTAGTCTTCATTTTTTCATTTCTTTAAAATTTACCAATGTCAGCTGTAATAAGAAAGAAATTTTAATCGCCATAAATCATTAATGGGATTTAATACTCTTTCCTGCACAGTGTAGATCCTTTAACATATAGAATTTGCTTGTGATAACGGTATAAAAAAAAATTTTATATTAAAACTATACTGGCTTTCTCTTTCTCTCTATACGTATACATTCTATTTAATTAATTAAGGTTATATTTTATCACACTTTTGACAGAGTACATCTTTTCAAGCCACACCTTTCGCTCGAGATGGAATTTCTGTTCGATCCTCCTATCTTAGACAGTGGCAAATAATTAATAGCCATTAGTCTTCCAAGCAGCCATAAATACAAATCTTATTACGAATCTCTCCCGATGCGTACAGAGATATTAATGAGACCATGAAACCTCTGTTCCCGCAGCAAGAACTGCGTTTTATCAAAACGTTCCGCGCCACGGCGTAATCCGCGAGAGTTGAATCGTACGTGGCACGTGTCCGCAGTTGTTCTCCGGCAATTCCGATCTCTCACTCTTCCTCTCGGTGCATCTCTCTTTCACTCTCACCGTTGCATCGCTGTACCTCCCACACCCATCCAGTAGCTCATCTTCCCGTGCTCTCTCACCTCTCTCTCTCTCTCTCTTTCTCTCTCCTCGGCCATTGATTGACAAGCGTTTATTTTGCGTTACGTTCTCGACGGTCGATGAAACTCCATCGCTGCCGAAATGGAAATGTATATACATATCGGAAATGGCAAATTAATCCCGCACGTGCGATGCACGGATTTCGATACTGCCAATGAACCGGACGCGTAAAAAACGGGCCAGCTTTCCGCCGGATTAAAACTGCATCGACGCGTTAAACACAGGCCACGAAGTTTGTAAACGGTAAAAAAAAAAAAAACCAGCTGTACGTTATGTGACATAAAAATTGTACGTTGTTCATACGATTGATTTACTCCCTGTTGATACATTTATAACAGAAAAACGAACATAAATGTCATCTATTCCCAAAGCGCATTTAAATCTCACTCCAATATAAACCAGATACTATTAAACAAAAAATACCTATTGTCGAAATATCCACTTTCGACACTTCAATCTCTCTCTTTCATCATTTACTAAGTCTGGAGAACCGTCTTACCGGAGTATCCCGAGGCGCGGCATTGACACTGTAACAAGGCCACGTGTCTCTCGACACGCTGATACATCACAGAATCCGCGCAACGAGCTGCCACCGTCGCTGTCGGTGAGTTAATTAAGCGCAGGCTCGTCTTAATGCAATTACCAGTATAACGACTTTTAATTATTTGCATGCCGTCGTAACTCTGGATACTGAAATTTCGCGCATTTTCGGTGATGAGATAGACTCTTCCTCTTTGTTGCGAGAGTGAGTGAGTGAGTGAGTGAGTGAGTGAGTGAGAGAGAGAGAGAGAGAGAGAGAGAAAGAGAGAGAGGGAGAATGTCATCTACGGGACGTCGGCAACGGGGCGGCTCTGGCGACTCGCCTAAATTGCTCATTTCTCAATTATTCATTGCTGTTTCTCATCCCCCTTATCAAACATTCTTCTGGACCGCGCTCGATGACACTTTTCACACCATCGACACCGTTTCCGTTAGCGTCCTTCCCCTTCCATCCTCGATCGGCACTCATTCAGGCTCAGCAGCAGTTTCCCCATCCTTCATCTCCCTTCTCCTTCTCCTCCTCCTCCTCCTCCTCCTCCTCCTCCCCTTCTCTCGTTTATTTCCCTTATTCGCCCGGAATTGAAGTATACCACCTACACCCACAACGGCCTACCTCTATTATGCAACGGCCTCGACAACGACGGCCACGACGACGACGACGACGATGACGACGAGAGGAACCTCAATGCAAAACGCTCACCGACATTTAATTCAGTTCAGTTCAGCACCGCGGTATTTCGCGCGGTAGCGGTGGCGACTCGCGTCGTGAGTCGTGATGTTCCATTAAAACCCGAGACAATAACCTGACAGGTCTGATCGGCACGTCTCCAGCTTCTCTCGGGCTTCGTACACACACTATGCAGCAGCTGCTCTCCGCTGCTATAACAGAAGAGCGGAGGCTGCCGCTGTCTACCGAGAAACTGACTTCCGGCCTCCGACCGCTATCGACTCTCACGGATTAAGAGATCGGGGAGAGAGAGAGAGAGAGAGAGAGAGAGAGAGAGAGAGAGAGAACGAGAGAAAGGCAGAGAAAGAGAGATGACCGAGTGTCGAGCAAAACGTTTAGTTTAGTTTCGACCGTGTCGCTCAATGCCGCGCGCGTTTTGTCGTACGTTTGTCGACCGGTTTTGTTCTACGGACGACCACGAACCAGGTCAGCGATTTCGAACGAGCGCGAACCTTTTGACGGAGGAAACGAACCAATTAACCCTTTGAGAACGAACGTCGCGAATTCGCTGGAGACTGGTAGAACTGACCTCGGTTTTGATGACCATATAAAGAATATGCTTTTATCGACTATATCGCGACGAATAATACACTGGCGTATAAGTTCGCCACATTTAGCACATTTATGTCCATAGACATTGTGGTTAATTCTGTGACTACACTTCAAGCACAAATTAACCTTTTAAAGAATTTGATCGTTTTATATAATTTTGTTCAAAATTTTTAACCTTTTGTTCACTCATTGATTTTACAAACAGGTTGAAATATAATTTGAGGAAATGTAATTAATATGATTTTTTACTGATTAAATATTATTATTATCTATAACAATTAGTAATGCATTTAGAATAAATATAAATTAAACGTGCCAAAGTATTAAACAAGAGTATTTGTAATAATTATATAAAAGCTTCCTCGGTTTTTTATATTTCTTTAAAGAGACTTTACAGAAGAAGAGAGAGAGAGAAGTATCTCTTTATTAAAAATGTAATCTCTTTTGCCATCTTTCTTTCAATTTTCTTTTTCAATAAGAAAAACATAGTTTAAGAAAAACACATAATTTTTACATTAATGCGGTGCTAGCTGCAGTATGTGCGCGCTCTACTGAACATTAAATATAGTATTAATCGTATTTAAAAATTCTAACGTCCACATTTAAGTTCTGGTCCACGCCTCGGAGCATGCTATGAAATTGCAAGGGTGCCGCTTGGACTTTCGTGTGCGACGCAAATTAATTTTCAAGTGGCGCTCAGAATACCAGAGTATGGATGAAGTGCAAATCCTGTAGAGAGAGAGGAGAATCTGCGTATTAGCCACGAACGCGATCAACAATTTCAACAATTCTTGATAAACTTGTGGTATTCCTTTCGTTATTAAGATGAATTTTTTTAAAACTCCATCTCTCCTTCTATCATAGAATATTGTGACATTAATATAGTATTGATTGTCTAATCATATAATATCAATTGCCAAAAAAAAACTTGGTCTTTGCGACTTATTCATTTGATTTGCTCAATCCAGAATTCTTCGTACCCGTGTAAAGATAATCGGAATACGCAGCGATGAGAAGCACGAAATGTATAGCTCTTTGCGAGTGAGAATGGACGATATATATCATTCCGATATTTCGATCTCGAGAATCGTCCGTCTCTTCCAGAAATAACTCGAGCTCGAGAGACCTTTGTCACAGTCGCAGATAACGATTGGCGATATCTCAGCCGATCGACGATAGCTGCGTATCGCAACGGCGCAAGGATCACGAGAAAGAAATGCGTCGAGCGTGAAATGGAAGTCCTCTCGAATCTCGATTTCGATTTCAGATGACCCATTCAAACGAATGGAGCGGTAAGCATAGCTTCTTAAAAGCGACAAATTCCGACGTTTGATATACCTCCAGAAATTAGCGAAACGAACTGCTGGAACAATTTCGAAAAACGAATATTTAAAGATATAATGATATTTCGTTATGAACAAAATTAGGTAGGTAGTTAATTACCCAATGAGTTTGTAATCATTCGATATAGATTCTGCATCCTAAATTGTAATAACATATTTCCAATAATTAATATTTAATGACAATTTGCTACCGGTAATTTATTATTTACCGTTACAAGTTGGCCTCGCTAACATTACGCCTTTTTGTATCGATCTTGCGGGTATTGTTATACAGTCAAAATATACACATACATATTAATATAATCGATACAATTTCCTAGAGCGTGTAGTTAATGAGTTTTCAGAAAATTTAATAAGAAGACTTATTAATTGCTACCGATCACATATATTTGTTTAATCAAAGAATGAACAATAATAAAAAAACATACAAATTTCCATATAACTAAAAAAACAGATCATGATTCATCTTTAATTAATATATCGGTAAAATTGTTTTAAGTGATCTCTCACACAAATTGATATTTTATTTTATACATATTTTTCTTGAAATAACCTTAATTAAGAAGCAATTTGTTTATTTCATAAATCCAACAAGTAAATAAATTTTATATTAATTTTTTATAATAAAAATGCAAGGCTTCAACGGAACTGAAGCACGCAGGAACGAGTCTTATGGGAAAAACAAAGAAAATTCAGGACCGTGAGCGTGATGATATCTCACGCATGTGGGTCACGGACCCTCCGCAGCAATCTTATGGCTCGTCCTCTTTCTCATCGTAATCTTCGCTCTCCCACGAGGGTGCGTCGTAGGAACCGCAACGCTTCAAGTTTCCCCGGTGAAATAATTCTCCGGAAAATTAATGTCCACGAGCACGCGGTTGTAACGCAACGCGTATGCGTCGCGTTTGATAAATAGGAAGGGCGAGCGGTGGATCGGCGCGCGACTACAAGAAGAGAAAAAGGAAACGTTCCAGGGTGCAGTGCAGCGTGGCGATATAACAAGGGGGGGAGGAAAGGGAGGTAGCGCGGAACACCGCGAGAGAAGAAGACGCGGGGGCGAGAAAGTAAGAGCGAAATGGAGACAGGAAGCGCGCGAAGAGGCGGCAGAGACACAGGTGGAGGAAGCGGCGGGAGAAGAACCGAGAGGTGACACGCGGAGAGGGCACGCGTGGAAGAGAGGACAGTGGGAGAGAGAGAGAAAGAGAATGCGAGGGTGACGACGGACACGGGGGTTGCCAAAGGGTAAGGGAAAACGGTAGAGTGAGAACGAGAAGAGAGACAGAGAGAGGGAGAGAGAGAGAGCAGGACTGAAACGAGGAGACAACGGGGGCCGCACGGCGTTATAAGATCGATAGCTGATGTGATACCAACCCAACCCAAGCCGACCCAACTGAACCCAGTACGACCCGCGGTTCGTTCACCCCCGCGGCGTATTCGCGCCATTATCTGTTCCAAATGTCGTCGATGGTAGCGGTGGCGACGACGGCGGCATTGCTCCGCTTCGCATCGCGAAACTGTGCGCCGAGGCGCATTCACCTTCCCTGCTTCCCTCGCCCAAACTGGCCGGCCGGCGGCGCACCCTCTGTCCCTCAAACACCCCACCAACCAGAGGGGGTAGGTAAGAGAAGAAGGAGAAGGTGGAGGAGGAAGAAGAGGAGGAGGAGGAGGAGAAGGAGGAGGAAAGGGTGATTTTCCCTTGGTACTTCTCGCGAGGCGGTGCAAACCGACCGAGTGAACGAGAGATAGCTCCTTCGGTTCCTTCGCCCTTCTCTTCTTCCTTCACCCAATTCCCTTTCTTCAACCCTCGTATCTTTTCTCTCGTTTTTAAGGTTATGCGTTCGCCGGGCATTACGGCGTTCCGCTGCTCGAATATGTCGTTTTACGAATCCTCGATACTATCGTTGCGTTTCCCCTTTTCACGACTCTCTTCGCGTTCAACCACTGCCACTAACAACGTTGTACGATTTCTGCCTCGCTTCATCTCCGCGTAAATTGTAAATGCCTCATCTTCATTTTAAATATTCAAGTTGACGCCAATGTAGCTTTATCGAAGAATCGTAACAAAAGATTAATAAGAATTTCAAATTAAAAAAGCAATAATTCTCGAAAGGACTAATATGAGAGTCAAAGAGACGCGGTCCTCGGCGTAAAATAAAACGATTTACATAGTTTCTTAAAGATACGTAATTTTTACGTTTCAGATCAATATCGAATCATCTTCAGCAGTTTTACAATATATTTTAAAAATGCCTCGCATTTTTCATCGCATATAATAAAAATGATCCTAGAGCATCAAATTGAATAAATAAGTCACAGCCGGTTTAGTAAGTCAAATGAACCATGGACTGTTATAACAGTCTGTCTATTAAGTCTATTTCTACCAATGTAAATTACTTTTAATCTCGGTTTAACTTACTTTTTATCTTTTTCTCTAGTTTTATGAATTAAAAAAAATAGAGTAAATTAAACCGAAATTGAAATTAATCTATATTGATAAAACGGCATAATTAAATGGAACGGTTCTAAGTTCTTATCAAATCCAGAAAGTATGAATTTATATTCCAAATAAAAAAGATAGTTAATTTCCTCCATTATGCGATACATAAATTAAAGACAGAAATTTTAGTTTTATTTTAATTTCCGTTAGCATAAAATATATATGAATTCAAAAATAAAAATATTTTATATGCTACAGTTAATGCAAATTTTTCAACTAATCGCGTCAAAATTAATTAGCTCGATTTGTGTGTAAACGGTCGTTGATAATTAAAAAATTCACTGCCACTATTTAAATGCACATGTTTAGATTTTTCCATTGCAGATACACGCAGTAAGCACGTTTATCGAAAGAAATGCGCGTTTTGGCGCCCATACAAAAACTATCCGATTTTATACCCAATGCATGCCGCGCCGTTGACGTTTCCGTGTTGCCCCTTATATGGCATGCATAGTCACACACGCATTTATCCACGATGCGCACGTATGCATTTATCCACGATGCGCTTTGTGTCGGGGGCGATGCAACACGCGAATCGCATCCGTTTCTCATAAATCGATAATCGATACTAATGCCTGATGCCCAATACTAACAGTTTCACGAACACGGCTATAATTATTTTTTAATATCATGCTCAGACGATTTAAGCGCCACGCATAATAATTGGCAACGACATTAGCGTCTTACGAGATATTCCTCGAGCGACAACGCTTGAGCCCATTTCTTAAAGTTGAACGTAAAATTGAATTCCTGCACGAGCAGTTTTACATCGCTTATGGCGCCGCCTTTAGCGACATAAAAGCGTCTTAAAGAAAATGCCAATGCACTCGGCATGTGAAGAGTTTTCCTCGGCAAACTTACATTCTGTAACACGATAAGCTTCTTTGACAGATAATCTGTAATTTATTACGCCGGTAATATATAAACATTATTTTTAATAACTTTTTTATGAGCGCCAAATGTGGAAAAATATCGCTTTTTAACGATTTTTCACCATATACTCAGAAACAATTAATTGTCAATAAATCAATAAACAATTAATGTAGTTCTTAAATGCTTTGTTACCATTAATATACTATCCATTAAAGATATTCTGTACATTACTGTAAATACTCTGTATCATTAATATACTATGTATGACCTAGTTTAAATTATAGTTTTTAGAATTGTGGGTTAGTTATTTTAGAAGAATATTAATCACGAATAAAATACCATTTTCAATATTTAAAAAATTCTTATCAAGTGAACTAAAAGTGAATTTGATTACAATTTTTAGAAAAGATTTAAAATATGCAGTACTCAAACTTTCTTTCTCATATATATGTACATACCTTATTTACAAATTTCTTATTTTTACTTTGATGTACTGTATAAAATGGCAATTGTGTCGCGCGTACTCAGATTACATATACATTAAACCGCAAGTATTTCGTTTAAGCGGTAGAAGGCTCGCACTAACGATGGGGGTGACAGCATACGACTAGTACACACCACGTGTCACGCACACAAAGAACGAATGCACATGCAATGGAGCCTTCGTACGTGCGAATCTCGGACTGTAGGGACACGGCGAACGCTGAGATCTCGTGTCAATTAAGATGAGAGATAATCAACGTCGTTCCTCATTAATACTTTCAACGCGATACGTTACGTGTCTACGTTACGAAATTATATAAATTTTTTATATACAGATTTGTTATACTCGTCTACCATTCTCAGAATGAATTAATGAGAATTTTCTTAATGAGGATTTATCTAACAAAAAAAAATAGTCTCAGTAATATGTTAATTTATAAAATAAAAGCTCATATTGACAATTAATTATATTAATAATTTAAGTTATTTATTCTTTTAAATAAATTTCTAATTCCTATTTTTTAACAAAATTTGTCATTATTAAATATATTGAATATATAAAAATTTTCTAAAATAAGTTTAAATTAGCTTACACAGAATTTTAAGCAAGAAATTGTCATTTCTTTGGATAATTATTGATCAAAATGGACTTAAAAAAATAAAAATTTGGAAAATTAAACTATCACGTTATCAAAAAATTGTATAGGCGAAGAATGAATTTAACATTTAGTTTACTAGTATAAAACGATATTTCTCCCATTAACTGTAATAATTTTAACATTATCCAAAATTTATTTAATGGTAATCGATTGGCGTTGTAATTTGTTTAAACAACTTGTAAAAAGTACGTCGGATTCGATCATTGAAATCCGAGTCGTTTATGGCGGAATAGATCTAACATTGTCCATACGACGTTACTCGTAATAATAATCATAATAATAACAACGCCACATCTAAGTTTATTGCCGAGTTACACTGCTCTCTAATCTACTGTTGAACGAACAAAGGCATGCTGCAACACGCGACTGCATTCGCATTGCAATGTAACGATATGCGCACCAAGAAAAGGGGAAGAAGCAGCTCATTTCGCGGTGGCAGGAAATTAAATCGGAACTATTATACAATAATGCGACTAGTGTAAGATTTGCTGTATTAGAATACTGCGACACCAAATTTGCGACGCGCATCTTAAATTTTAATTATGCCAATGAAACTAATTAGATCTAACGATGACGAGTTGATTTAAATGAAACTCTCCGCGTTGTAATTAATTCAGATAGATTAATTTAGAATTAATTTACTAAAAGATTCATTTCTTCCAATCAATTGACATAAAACCGCAAACATCCTAATTCCATGTAAATTCAACTAAAAAATTGTCTCATTTTCATATGCAAAGAATATAAAGCATATAATTTTAAAAAATGGTTATTCGGAAATATAAAAATATCTGGAAAATCAGCTCAATATAATTTGTTTCGAAAGTATAAAATTGATTCATATATCAAAATTATTTGTTTTGTGTACATGATAATATACAGAACCATGGTAACGTATATAAACCCTTGTAAACGCATGTGGTACGTCTATGGCCAGAACACACCGACAGGCGGGGGTAACCAACTCTGGGTTAGCAATTCGTTGTCCCTTTCTGGATTGTGGCTGTACCTATATTATGTATAGTAGAGAAGGTAAATTTAGTTAACCAGGGTTAGAACGCTAACCCACCTTGTTGCAACCGGTCTTGTAACCGCTGCTGTTTGACAGCGAACACGAATTAGGGCAACATTATTATCGGATGTTCCAAACTAACGAAACGATGGTGTAATACTGTGAAAACTTTGTGTTTCCCATATACAGTGCCAGCGGCCAAATCGAACGAGCGAATGAGATCAGGAATGGCACTTTGGGATCCAAATCTAATTTTCTAATAAACCTGCGTATAATAAATAACGATGAAACATTGACGTTATTACATCTATTAAGCAAATTTATAAATATATATATGTATATGCGACCTTTTATATTGAGAATATCAATAGAAATTACATGCATTTCAAAAACTTTTACGGTTAAGTTTTGTTAGTTCGTATACATAATATAAATCCTCGACTTTTGTAGAGAACAAGAAGCGACGAGAAACTAATATAGCGAACGAAGGGACGCCGCCTTTTGGCGTCGCGTCTCGTCGCTTCGCGTCGATGTAACTCTCGAAACGCGACACCGCATCTTCCACGGGCTCTTACAAAAGTTGCACGTAACAAGGAGCGCGCTTGTAGCCGTAACAGTAGTAAATTCTGCTTCGAGACAGACATGGACCTGTCTCGCGTTCCCGTGTACCCTCGGATCTCGTTCGTAACACCGTTGCACCGCACGTACGCATTCGCGCGCTACAAACGCACCGTCGATGTCTCTTCGTCGCGTCGTGGCGAAAGCACGGCGTTTTTATAGTTACACGAATCGCATCGTCGGGCCCGGTCGCGAATAAAAATAGCAACGAGAAAGATAAGGCGTACGTTGTTTTATGGCGAATTATACCCGGGGGATATTAAATATCTTATTACGCGCTCCACTCTTAAAAGGGGAAACTTTTGTTACCGTCTTTCCGCCCATGGATGCGCGCGAGCAAAAGGCAAATGCGCGAGCGAGTATTCGCTCGTTATATCGCGAGTCGCGTAATATTTTGCAACGGGCAACGGTCATCCCAGGCGAGAAAGGGTTCCGTAGAATTAAAATAGTTTTTATGGAATGTTTAAAAGAACCCGAGAAGCATTTTCCGGTGGCTTTAGGAGTTTCGCGGTTAATTAAATCACGTGAATTTATCCGGTGCGCGACTTAAAAATCTTCTCAGAGATCTAATTAGGAAATTCACGACAAACTCTTTAATCACACATTTCTCACCAAATATTTTTATCTCTACCTATAAACGCTATACCTATGTAATACCTAAAGAGTGGTTAAATGTTTCTCTATGTTGCTTATATAATGTAATTTATAATATATAATGAGTGTAAAACAAAATAAAGCTTTTAATGACAGAATTTTTACATTTTTCCATGAATGAAATGGTATAATTATCGACGATATTTCATTGTATCTATATTCAATACAATGCAAATTTTCAAGAAGGCTTTTTGTCATGTTTGCATATCAAATTCAAAGTTTTTCGTAACTTGTTTTAACAAAACAAGCCGGCAATTGGTTGATGCGAATTTGGGCGTGTGAACAAATCCCGACAAAAGTTTGTGGCTACGATGAATTTAACACCTGCGAAGGAAGAAGTTTCCGCGCTAATAACAACCCGTGGGCTCTCCGAAACAGTCCTGAAAATTTATGATGCGTATTAAATCCTTCGACCGCAAACGGCTGCGCGCCGGCGATCGTAGCGAAAAAAAATCCACAAGCTATACGGTATCTCCGAAAATAAAATATTCTATAAAGATCTCGTTTATGTCCGACTGGAACCTCTACAATTTGCGACAAAATGTTTTTATACCCAATACTAATTTTTCACGTACTGTATCTCATAAAATAATTCTGTTAAATACAGTACTACTAAAAAGGATAAAAATAACGATGATCCAAAACATGATAAGTAAAAGACAAATAAAGAGTATTATAAAAAAAAAAGTTAATTGATTCAATCTTTAATTTCGTTTGTTAAAAAAAAATGAATGTCATTCGAACAGCGTTTATTTATCATGTCAGAAAAAAGTAGGTAAAACCGAAAGATACATTTTATCGCAGTGGTCCACAGAAACTTAAAAAAACATTCCCTTGAATTATGAAGGAGATTATGAGATCGCGCCGGTCACGAAGTGTCTGTCAAGCGCAATTGAGCGCGCGGCTGTGCCGAATAACATTGTCGCCGTTTGCGTCGTCAATGACCCTCGTCGTTCGTATAAAGCCCGCTCCGATATCCTCCTCGTCCGCACCTTATCTCACCGCGCGATCGAGCCGGGTGCACGGAACCTCCTCCAGTACGCGTACTTCCGGCGGACGCCTAAATTTAGGCCTCGCGCAGCCCTACGTTAGATACTCAGCCTCGTACAGGCAGCAGTCAGGCAAACTAAACCGACGTTCTCACTCACTCACCTCACTCATACCCGTTCCCTTTCTCTTTCTCTCTCTCCCTCTTTCTCTTTCTCTTTTCCTTCCTCTCCCCGCATATTACGTACAGGGAGGAAAAAGAGGGGGAGAGAGGGGGCAATGAAGAGTGTACCTACACGCGGCCGGCCGTCCGGCCGGCTGGCAGGTTTACAAGGAAGGCAAAGGTAAGGCAAAGCCGGGCAGGTAGAAGGCAGTCTTCCCCAGTGCTGAAGAGAGTGCCTACGATACACACCGTCACGCATTCACCCTCGTCCGATCCCAGACCTGCCTGAACTCTTTTTCCCTTAGTCCCTTCCCGACCCTCCTTCCCGGCCCCTTTCCTCTACCTAACCCCCCCCCCCACCCCCTCCCCCCTCGGCCTACCACGCGTCATCCAGCCGGCTTGCCCGCCTGCTTGTTCGTTCGCTTCTACCACCACCACCACCACCGCCACCACCACCACCAGCCAGCCAGCCACCAGCACCAGCAGCACCACCATCGTCATCGGCACACACTACCACCTTTCTCTCACTCCTCATCCACCTTCCCGGCCCTTCGTTCTCGGAGGCCCCCTCCGGCACCCCACTCACGCACAGGCACAGGGATCTCCTGAATCCCCTCGTCCGCACTCGTCGCTTAGTCGTCGGTTGCACGGCGAGTCGTACGTTCCGTCTAGCCCCTCTTCCCCGTCTACACTCTTCCTCCTCCTCCCCCTCTCTCTCACCTCTTCTTCCTTCTCTCTACCATGTTTCTACTAACCCTCCTCCTCTTCCACCGCGTGCTTCGTCCTTCTTCCCACTCTCCTCGGAATCACTCTCTTTCTCTCTTTCCCTCTTTCTCACTTGCGCGCGGCCCTGCGTCCAGGGGTGAACGAACCTACTAAATGACGGCCATGAAAACAGCCGAAGCTTGGGCACGAAGGATGAAGAAAGGCACGGACCGAAGACGCAGGGAGATTCTCCCTCTCCCTCTATCTCGACCCTCCACGACCGCGATCCACCGTTCTTCATCGCTCCGGACCTACTCACGAAGTTCTTCTACTCTCCTCCATCCTTTCCTTCTCGTTCCTTGAACTCTTTCACTCTGCTTCTTTGCCTTCGTTATACCTCTTTCTCTTTTCTCTCTGTTCCACTTTCTTCTCGTTTCCAATTTCTCGTATTGAACTAGATGACGCGTTCTTGACTCACTCCACCTGCCTTCCTTTCGTTATGTCTCATACATATATATATATATATATTATCGCGACACCATCGGAACGATGAATATCGATTTAAATATTCTGAAACGTCCAGATAGAAAACTAGATCTTGAATATAATGCAGATATTCGAAGATGAATAGTAATTGAGCGTTAATGAAGTGCAAAAGAGAACAAAAGTTTACTTTCGTGAAAAGAAAAGCCTTCGAATGAGATTACACGAATAGAATAATCTATAAGGAGTATAATAAATTTCGGCACATTTTGCAAAATAAAAAATTATTTTAATTTATTAAATCTGTGCAGCGCTGAGAATCAATGCTCTAGATAAAACTAGTAACAAGATGCTAGTCTTTAGTACTTGTTGTGATAACTACATAAAAAGAGAAAGAGAGAGATAATCTATTTATAAATATATTCTATTATATAAAATATTTATTAATACATAAAATTTGATTAAAATGCTTATTTGTCCGTTAAAGTATGTTTAAGATAAATGTTGTATTTGTTCCAATAAATTTTCTTTCTAAAAAAATAATAAAAGTTTCATAATAGAAAATTTAATCGCACGAAACATACGCGGACAACTTTGGTTGGTCGACACACGGTGCGAAGCCGGATGTCGCCATCAAGCGAACGGTGACGATAAATTAGCAGCCATTGATACCCTCGGCTGTTATTTCGGCGAAGGAGCGGGAACAGAATGGGGAAGAAAATTAGTCGCGATAAAGGGTACTCGAGGAAGTATACGCTCGGAAAAAAAGAGACAAAGATAAAGAGAAGGCGAAGCGAAGTTCGCTCGCACGACAACTACTCGATGATTGCGTTCGAAGATTACATATTCCATCCGTTTGTCGTCATTAAACCCGTTCTCTTCCCGTGTCACTCACGTGCTTCATACCGTATATATTACGATAGGAACGGATCACAAATGTAGATGTATATATGCATACATATAGACTATATAGTAGCAAAAACAGGAGCGTATTACTGCATACGTAAAACGAAGATAGAATGTACTACATTAATATAAAGATAAGCAATTGATATAACATTTGTAAAACGAAATAATAATATAAGATAATAATATTATAATAGATAATAATAATAGATAATATATTCTACAAAATTCTTGTTTCATATGTTTTAATATTACTTCCCTCCTTCCTTTCTTAATTTTTCCAAAATACTTTTTATGTAGAGATAACTCGTATTTTATAGAACAAATAATATACATATATAGAAGTTATGATAATTCTGCGAAAGAAGAGCACAGGAGATTTTTTACAGGGATATAAAATAATTTCGTAAGGCACGGATTTAAATGATATCCTAGTATTTCTTAGACTCGTCTGATTATCCTCGGATAATGCATCGTACCGGAAGAAGTTACCGCCGGAAGTTCGATTCTCAGGATCGATTCTGTATGCCGTCGGGCGTCGCGGGTGCGTGCGCGTTCGACGACAGACGACAACGAGAGAACGGAACGAACGCGACCGGCGTTTACGAGTCGCGAAGCCCAACTCGAAGCAGATCCGGAGAACACATAGCTGATCACGTCGTTCGGCTGATTCACATGTAGGAATGTAATTAGGCGCATGATACAGATATGGTAATACCGTTCCACGCATAATTACGTGTCATTGCGGGTTACACTCTGCATATGGATGTGGTAGGAAATTCAAATTTGCGGAAATTCAAAATTGCCAATCTATACTCGAGAAATATTAATAAATAAAAAATTACTTAAAAATTATTTTACTTATCTCCAACTATACAATTTCTATTTTATATGAAATCTTACTCTATATAAAATATTATGTAATTTTTTTATTCCCTAAAAAATTAAATTTTAATATATTAGAGTAAGGTACAATTTTGAACGAAATAAGATTTAAATCCAATTTTCGAAGTTCAAGTTCGAATTTTTCCTGTACTCTCCACACAATGAGAGAGTTACCAAACATGAACCTTGAAAATTGGATTCAAATTTTATTTTGTTCGAAATTGTACCCTATTATTTGCACACATATTTTTGGCGTAATTACAATACATTGTACATTGTAATTTACATCGCGCTTCCTCTCAGCTATAAACTCTGAATCAACCTGAATTAATGAAGTGTCAATGAAAATTTATTAAACCGTGATTTTAAATGTAAAAAATTTCGCAAATAAATAATTCAAGAATCCTATCAAATTCGTGGAAGAGTTTAAATCTGTCGACGCATTGATTTCCGCTTAATAAACTTCGTCGGAATAAGCGTCGATATCGTGATACGTTTTGAGAGATTTGTTTAGGGTCGCAAACACGCACTGCATCCGATCGCAAAAAATTGAGTTATGTCAAGTTATCGTAGCCGACGGGTATGCCCATGCCTTTCAATTCCGAGAGAGACGGCGACAGGAGCTTCAGGTTTCGCGTAGTAAAACCAGATCGGGCATCGAACGTCTCTCTCACTCTCGGGTTCTTCGTTCGTTCTTATTATTCCTCTCTCCTCTCGCTCTTCCTTTACCGTCCACATTCTATTCGATCTTTGTACGAGCTTTCCTTCACTCCTCGTCCTACCGATTGTTTTCGAATCAGCGAGTCATGGGAACGGCCAGCGGCGACTGTAAGTTGGATCGCGATTGCGAGGCTTAGTTAGATGAGAGGAATTCTAGTGCCGATTCTTATCGATAATTGAGCTATCGATAATAGTACGTGCGACATATTAATGCCGCGAAAAATTTGCTTGTTCGATAAGTAACAATATATGAGCAAATAAACATCACATTGTTATCTAATTTATAACATAGATATCGTTCTCTAACTTCAAAATTAATACAATTCAAAAAATTAAGTTTTTAAGAAAAGAAGAATTATTTTTCAACTTAATAGAAAATTAAGTTGACTAATCAAATAGTATCGGCACAGAATATACTCTTAGAAACATAGATAATTAAATGTCATGTTTGTTATTTTTGTTTCACACCTTTAAAAAACCACTTTTTTTAAGTTGTAGATTTTAATATTCTATAAAATTATAACCAATCTAGAATAATTTAACAAAAGTGACATAACTCGAAATATCATCAACAATCTATATTTTAAACTGTTGCTGATATTTTGAGTTTTTATACTCGATTTTAGCGCGCGTGCTAAAATGACTAAATCAAAAATGAAACAATTTCTTCTTCAAAGTTTGATCACTAAAACTGTCTTGACTCTAAATGTTCTTTATAAAACTTTTTTTTTTCATTTATAAAAATGACATGACTCAAAATGGCACTCTAATAGAAGGAATTGTGATTTCTCTTTGAAAACCTTAAATAACAGAAATGCTATTTGGTGGATAAATTAAGAAGTTTTTTGATAGATAGAGTAATCTTCACTCATTTATGATAATAACTCGAAAATTACATTTTTTAAGTTGTGCCACTTTTGAAGTAAAAGAACGATATTACGAAATTACCAGAAAATATTGCTTTAGAAAATGTGACATCTAAAAAAATATTTTACAACTATTTTATAAACCGAAAAAATTGTATTCTTGAAAGATGTACTTAATATTTCCTCTTAAAGATATAAAAATATTTCCTTTTAAATTAATAATATATTTTTGATTTGCAAAGGCGATCGTCGTTACACGCGCGCTTCGTGCGGTTTTTGATGATGTTTCCCTTAAAACCATGCAACCTTTATTTGCAACATTTTTTTCTAAAAATATTATTCAAAAAATATTTGAGATTATCGTTTAAAATAGGACATCCTGTATATTAAGAATATGATAATTTAGATGATTTCCCTCTTAAATTAAGAGGATCATTTTGACGCTTATTTTAGAGGAAAACATAGATAAGTGGGATATTCTTAAGTTAAGAATACGATTTTTTCGGTGCAGTCGTAAAAAATAGTGTTCTCGAAATTTGTCTCAAATAATCAAATTAATTATCTGTAAAACACACTACCGAATAATCTTTCTTCTACTATGTATATTAGATGTAAAAATATTATTATATATTAATTGTATAATTAAATATTAAACTTAAGTAAGAAATTAATAGTATGAACTTAGTAGTAAGAAATATTTGTTCATTCCTTCTTCTCTGAAGAATTCAGTAATAGTACTCCGTTTGTGTGTAAACTGTGACGAGTTTCAACAACTCTTAATGTAACAAAAATGGATTTCACTACTATCTTTAATATTTTATGAGAAAATATTTGCTATAGATTATATCTCTCTAGAGATAATATTAAAAGATACATTAAATATAAAAAAATATATAACAATATCTTTTAAAAAACGTAAAAAAGGAGAGTAAATGCGTATTCATAATAGTCTTAAAGATTTAATCGTGCGTGGATTCAACGGAGACTTAAATCGTCTCTAACTAGCTTCTTCTAGGTATTCGATTGTATGCCACGTGCTCAACATACTTCACGTATACTCGAGTCTGTCAGCAATGATTTTCCGTCATGATGATCGCGCGAACAAAGAGCCGAACTTATGTACCACGGGATCTTTCCGTACAACGGAAGAAAAAAAAACGGAAAGTGGAAGATGGCCGTGAAGAGAAAGAATGAGAGAGACTAAGCCAAAGGGGAGAAATACACGAGAACGACGACGACCATTTCGTCGCGCGCGTATTTCGCGAGCCGAGTGCTAGATTTAATTACAAAAGTTATGAGGTGCTCGACTACAACCCTCAAGGGAATTAAAAGCTACCAGTCGACGCTGCCACTAGTCGTATGCTGTGGAAACATCACGATTAACGCTCGGTCCGTCACCGCGATGTTTTGGATACGGTTTCGTCTCTCGAGGAGACGTATTAGAGAACAGAATAGACGGTAGTTTAGTTTCTTAATAACATTTGATATTGTTCATCGAAGTCTAAACGCTTAAGCAGATTCTCTTCCTGATTTCCGCTACAATAATGTGATAACAATTATAAACGCTGTAATTAGAACGTAAAATTATTCCGTTATAACTGTTTTTATTTTTTGTTTTGATTATTTGGGCTACCTTTATGCATGCATCCGTTCTTAATGAATGCTACTATGAAAATAATGTGCGTAGGTAGATTTGACCTTAAACGTAAAAAGCACCTGCACTTATACTCTATCGCTTGCTGCGACTAAGTAGCCGGAATTACGCTTAAACGATTAGAGAAATTGAGTTTATTAAAAGCGTTGTCGTGTAAAACGATGTCACCGACAGAACTGTTTTTTCCGGGGACGACGGATTTTTTTTCCGATGAGTTCCTTCGTTGCTATATACAATAAACTCTATTTGTCAATGGCATTACGAAAAATTAGTTTTCGTATCTATTTAAATGTTCTTCCTATGTATATTTTCTAACAATTTGCATTTATAAAAATGCAGCTTGATTGATACCGATGCAAACATTGACACATAAATCTAATGGCCGCAGCACAGACTTTTGCATAACGCATAGTACATAGTGCGTAAAAGAATCGACCAATCAAAATTTTTCTTTTTCATGATATGGGAGAAAAGAAAGATTCTGATTGGTTCATTCGCACTAATATGAGTTACGAGTTATGTAAAAGTCTGTATTGCGGCCTGAAAATGGCTGTCGTTATTAATAATACGGTACATATTAATATAAACATAAATATAACAATTTTGTCCAAATAATACAAGTTATATAATTTAATATTTTAGCAAAACTGCATTGATGTTAAAAAGATATGTATTTTAATTCCCTTCTTCTTTCAATTTTATAAAAGATTTCTTTTATTTTACTAATATTAAGTGTAGAAAGTATATTGTAAAAATGTCTTCAAGCTTTAGATAAATCGATATTTGGTCAATTTATATATTTATAAAATATTTATACAATATTATCATTATTAACATTATTATGCGAAACATATCGAGCTTACAATCACATTATACATGTAAAATTTTATCTAAACAATTTTACTGACTGTCGAAAATATAGCTGTGCACCGTGTCGCTGCAGTATGATCTTTCTTGATCTCTCTAGATTTTTAACCGCTTTTCTCTCTTTGTCAAAAGAAGATGCGATTTCGCAAACCCTCTTTTTCACATCACTTATCTTCACTCCACAACTTGCTGCAGCAATCCACAGCTGAGCGTTCCAAGTTAGAAGAGCTTATCTTAAGGTTTTCGTTCTGCAGAAACCTTAGAAAAATTTGGCAACTTCAAGCAAGTTTCACAAATAAGATAAAAAGTTTCGTTATCATATGCTTGTTCACCAATCTTTTAACATCGCGATATCACAGTTTTCTACGCGATTTTATATCTAATATAAATAATAAAATAAAAAAAATAAAATAAAATAAAAAATGTTTTCAAGATAATGTTTTCATTTGGATAACAAGGTTTGATATGAGAATCCCAATACAATATACTATGCAAAGTTAATTATGAATTTAATTTAAGAAATCTTACACTGTTAAAAATAAAATGTTAATTTTAACTCAAAAACGTATAGTGGACTGAGACATGCAAAAATAAAATTAACATTTTTTGTATAAAGATAACAGACCATAAAAGTAACAAGATATTAATAAAATGTTATTAAATAAACAAAAACTAATCAATAAATAAATATTATTTAATATACATACCTACATAAAACGTACAAACGTACAAGGAAAAAATATCAAATCTGTGTGTCCATATATATTGTCTTCATAATGATTCATTAAGAATACGTGTATAAACATATAAACATATTTATAAAATAATCGTAACAAGAAGTAAAAATATAATTGTAGTAATAAATCATAATAATTTTACGTTTTAATTGCAGCATCTACAATTGTAATTATATTATCGCAACATATACAAACCAAAAGAATCTGCTTAGATACTACATACAAATAATTAAAACATTGTATAATTTGCAAAATTTATTAAACGAGGGTTTCTTTATTAATTAATGCATAAAATATTGCTATTTTTCACTTCATAAAATCGTAAAAATTTCAGAAACTAAAAATATTTCTTGAATAACAATTAGTTTCAATTACAAGAATTAAAGTTCGACGTGTAGATACAAAAATTTTACTTGAATACGACGAGTATTTCAAAGTAAATTGTTATGTATGACAAGATATATACATAATATACCAAAATCTTTAAAAGATAACGAAAAGATATTTGATTAATTACAAGTGGAGAGAGAAAATTATATAAATCCTTATTCCTTGTTAAACTTTTAAATTAATTCTAAAGTTAATGATACAAATAAAAAAAATATAGACAAAGAATTTAAGATATTATGTATCATTCGTCCTCACAAACTGTTTCAATTAATCTTAAAATAAAAGTAAAGTAGTAAACTATTAGCGTAATAGTATTACCATATTAATGTAAATTTTGAAATTTTAACTGTATCATTAACGATAAAATGGGAGAAAATCCGTGCAAATCCGCGCATAATTAAAGTTGGCGAGTTTAAAGCGCGGTGTGGTATTCAAATATACCGAATTTCGACTAGAGCAGCACTTTTCACTCGGAAAAAGGAAGTAAATGAGAAGAGATAGACGAAACGTGTGAACGGATGCTGCCGGCGAAGAACTTTCAAGACTTCAAAAGGCCACGTTTAAATGCCATCGAGGAGGCAAGAGAAAAGAAAGTCTCTGCGCTTAAATGCATACTTCATTCGACAATTACCATTAAGTGTCGTTCATCAAACTTTTCAATACATTATTACTGAAACTCTGTTCGAAGAAATTTGTTACGATTGTAACATTGGTGGTTAGGCATTGCGGGATAGCGTTTATCTGTAAGAAACGGTTCCTAACACGATATATTCGTAATGTTATTCGTAAGTGTTAACGTAACAAATAATCGTTATTAACGTAAAGAGGAATATTATTGAGTGATCGCGTTTACCGTGAGAAATTTTTATGACTACTATTTGAGCACTTGTTGCAAGCCATTCTCAAGCCGTGCTGCAGTCACAATAGTTTTATAAAGAGAAAAAAAATTAAAAGTTCTCACATTCTCGAAGAATAATTATGCATGCATCTTCATTGTCGAATTTTTAAGTTTATTTATATCGCTCTTTCCAAAGACATTTATTCGGAGAAAACTTTTGTTATTACGTTTCGTAATGTTTACGGGATCAACACTACTATTATCTTATTCGCTGTCAGAAAAATGCAAAACCTCAATTGCTCGCCTCTAATTTCATGTTCTGTACAATTTTCAAATCCTTCCACGCAGGCCTTAATCATTTTGTTTCGAGACTAGCTTGATAGCTGTCATTCCTTTTCTTTCTCTTTCCTTCTGTTACCGCAATCGTTATCTATTCCCTTGCCTCTCTCTTTTACCTCTCTCTCTCTCTCTCTCTCTCTCTCTCTTTCTTCTCTCTCTCTCTCTCTCTCTCTCTCTCTCTCTCTCTCTCTCTCTCTCTCTCTCAGTTTCTCTCACTATCTCTCTCGCTCTCTCCTCATCCTCCTCGATCCCACTACCGAGCGCGAGCTTCATAGTGCAAGTCCAAGTGCAGCAAATGCTATACCTCTCTCTCTTCTCTCTCTGTCTCTGCGTAACGTACCTACCGGCTAATCTATTATCGGTTGAAGGCGGTACCTTAGCCTTGTAGCTTGCTAGCTGTGCCATTATGACACGCGAGCCCCGTACACGCTGGCGACGAACGCCTTTTACTCTCGATTGTTGGGACAGCAGATTGTCCGAACCTCGTCGATACGAGTTATCACGGCTGCTAGAAAACGCGTCACAACCCGTTTTTCGTATACGTGTTTTCGCGTGTTCGCAAGAGCGAGGCGTAATGTCAAGCGTGCGATGGCCTACTTAAAGTTTCACGGTTGTGTATGCGCGCGCGTGACCGTCGAGTCGCCTGAGCGAACGAGCTCGCCGATATTGGACTGATTGTGAGAACAAGCCAGTCAATGATCGCTAAGTTAAATAAATTTAAAAAAAAATACAAAGAATATTTCAAGGATAAAATTAATAAATAAGAAAATGTCAAAATATAAGAAATGTATAATAATGAAAAAGTAAAATTCTTTTAAACGACTTGTTTCGCGTTGGCATGCGATTTCTTACGCAAATGTCAATATAAGTAACAAACGTTTATTTATTAAAAGTAAAATTCTTTTAAACGACTTGTTTTCTCTCGCGTTGGCATACAATTTCTTACGGAAATGTCAATGTAAGTAAGAAACGTCTACTTATTAAAAGCAAAAGAAATTTAATAATAAAGAGCAACTTGATAAAGATTACCAGATTAGATATTAACTGTAATGCAAAGTTAAAAGATATGGAGAAGGAAGAAGAATTTCGAAATTAAATTCCTAGGCCCAAAAAAAGGACCAGTATCCAACGGTCGTCGTCAAAATCCGCCGCAATTTGTTGCTAAGCTTGCCCCGTTTGCTCGTTGTCCGAAGATAACGAGGGGCAATGATCTTGCGAGGGCTTACAGGGGACGTAAGGACTGTGTGCATAAACTCTCGCAGATAGTTTATGGCGAAGCAATAAAAAGGGGGAACGAAAGTTAAGATTTCGTTGTATATATGCGTGTGGGATATATCGAATATCAACGCGCTTTCTCACGATTACAGATTCGCCGGAGAAATTGTCGTTGCTTCTTCTTAATAATTATTTGAAGAAAATTATAATTATTATAAAGGTTCTCTTCAAATTGCGAATTAAATATATGCAATGGAGAGAACAAATAAATGATATTTTCTAATAAATGTATACGTTTTGGAAGAAAAGAGATAAAATTTTAATTAAAATTTAAAATATTAAAGTACTAAAACATTAAATATTAAAAATTAAATCTGGGTTATATATTTCGCAAGAAATTTTTAATAAGCACAAACTTACTCCAGATTTGTCAAACAGACTTTTAATTAGATGCTCGACTATGCCGTATACATATGAGAAAACGTATACGACTAGTTGAAATTCCTAATGACCTAAGATCTAAGTTGTAATCAGACCATCGAATATCATGAATTTCCGGGATGTCTATAGTACTATAGGAGGGTTTCCGGAGCAAACCCAAATCGATAAAACCCATCTCGATCCGGTTATCGAGTACCGGAGATTTCGGATACTCACGCAATTCTGAAACACATTATAGTCATATTACGAGATTACACGATTACGATGAACATATTCATTCGTCAAAGAATTATCGCATTATGGTTATTATTGACTCTTTAAACATTCGATGGCAAATGGAGTATAGTAACACGATTTAATTAATCACTTGGTAAATAAGCAACAACAGCTATTTATGTTAAATTCATTTTAATGTTCCGCATTTTATTCAAATATATAATACATACGTATAATCGCAGATGCAAAGTGAAGTGTAAAAAATCACGTGCACATAACATTCTAAGTAATATCAAATATCTCTCACGCTATTATTTCCTAGCAATTTGCCGTAAGATGTGCAACTTCCAAGTCGGCTATTTTCTCCACAGTCCGTTACGAGGCACGCGATATCGTAAACATATCGTCACACTGGTCACCCGGTATGCACGATTCCGTCGCTGATTAAGTCGAGTATAAACGTTTACAAGTTATGTTTAAGCGCCTTACATCGACCAGATCGCCTTCGACCAGCATTTGACCTCTGAGGAGGCGACGGCGGCGGGGGAGGGAGAACAAGAAGAGGCAGATGAGGAAGAAGGCGAAACTGCATTGCGCGAGGAAGAGGAAGAGGGTCGTGACTCTGGTAGCCTACATCCGAACGCAGTTATCTCTTTCTTTCTCCTCTCCCTCTCCCTTTCTCTCTCTCTCTCGCAGTTTCTATCTTTACGCCTTATTGCTGCACACACAGACACTGCGCTCGGTTATGTCGAGACGTTTAACGGCTCTTAACCATACGCCACGTTCCCTTAACCTTTATATTTCTAACTTCGAGAAAATCACCAAAGGAACGAAATATTATCGCCGTGATCAAAAGTCACTGACATGATTTTTCTCTAATGTTCATTTCTACCAACGTAGATACTTTAATCTATTAATCTCGATTCAACTAATTCTTTTCTTCTTTTCTAATTCTTAGAACTAGAAAGAGATGAAAAGTTAGTTGAATCAAGATTAAAATTAAACTATACTGATAGAAACGGGTATTATATGTTAATACTAATCATGTACTTTGTCCCACATACTGCGTCATTTTCGTAGAAAAAAGGAAACAATTATTATGCTTATGCAAATTATAATATGAATGATTCTTGACCCTGTTGTTATCGACTTTGAAATAAAAAGTTTTTTGAAATCGCGTGAAGTAAATTTTTTATTTAGCTTCGTTAAACGTCAAATATTTTTTAATATACCTCGTACCTCATTAAACTTTAAGTGAGGTTATTCTAAGAAAGAAAAAAAAGATGAACACATAAACCATAATTATGTACATATATAAAGTAATACTTTTTTAAATAGAATAATATATTTCTTTCTCTCTCTTTCCCTCTCTCTATCATTTTATCGCATTTAATTTTTAATAGATTCATGATAGATATATTACTAATAATTTTTGCAAGTATTAATAACTTTGGCAGGAAGAAAATTAACTGGAACCTTTTTTTCCATATCGGAGGCAAGCGGAGAATCGCAGATCGTGCAAGCGCAACATCATCCAATTATCGGTCGTACAGCGACAGTTATCAGTAACGACGCGTTTATTGGAATATTATCCAATGCAAGTTCGACATTAACAGCGATGGAAATACGCCAGGTTAACTTTTAATCGAGCGGCCACGTTGCGAGATGGATCGTCGAAAAATCGGCCGGTATCGAATTATCGAAGTTATCGAATGGGTTTTTGCCGCTCGCAAACATTTTTAATTAAATCCGTTATCTTATTATGTTTTAATTCGTACGCGCTTGCGATCGCTTATATAATGATACACACAGCATGTAAATGGAAATGCGTACGTGCGCCGTCGGTTTTGGTTTCATATCGTGAATATGAGATTTATTGGTAGAGTAAACAAAAATCCGCCGTGCGACTGGAAAGTACCGCGATCACATTATCCGCGATAATGTGTGTAATACTATGGCTTGTGCACACAAGCAGAGTTTATAAATTTTTTAATTCACAGTATAAAGCGGAGACCAACATACTTTAGTATTTCTCCAACTTGCTATAACTGTCTAATGCTGTTCGACAATTGGATTTTGTTGATAAACTGTAAATATATATTTTTTTACATTTACGATCTATATTACATAATAATGCGTGTAAATACGTTCATATATGTGTTCTACCCAAGTAAAAAATAAAGTAGCTAATAACTGGCCAGGAATTCTGGTTACCTATTTTCCTCAATTAACTACGACATCAATGAAATTCCATTCCTTTCCCACGGCTATTTTCGTGATAGAAAACGAAAAATCCATTTCGTAGCATAAGAATGCATAGGCAGCACATTTCAATTAGAATATCACTGTACGCGCAAATCAAATGCGATTTTTTTAATCCTTCTGTCAAATTAGTTAAATCTTGGGTCAATTCCTACGGATTCTGTATCTGACTTGGGCTGGAACATGTTAGCCATTTTAACTTACAAGATAATCCAAAATAAAGCATTTTTTTTAAATGCTTCAAATAAAAGCTGTAAAGTTTGGAGAGAGCCATCAGATGAGCTATAATAAAGATTGATTTTTTTCTTACTGGGCCTAAAGTGAGCCCTGTATCCAAAATTTAAATAACTCATCTGATGATATTCTTCAAACTCTACAATTTTTATTTAAAACATTTTTTGCAAAATATTTCGGAAACAGTGCATATTTTAAATATTTTAAAGAATAAAAAATTTCAAGATTAAAGTAACTTTTGGGTAAGAGCACTATTTGCATATTGTGACGAGAAAGAATTGTCAGTAAATATTACATCCGTTCTCATATCCGTTCTCTAGTCACGCATTTCTATCTTTATCTCTGCATGCAAGAAAGAAGTTTATTTCCAACGATTTTGGACTCATCTTTTTATCGCACCCAGACTGTTCAATTATAGCAATCTCCGGCTGGAAATTCTCGTAAAAGTACCGCGGCTTGCTGGCTCATCGAGAGCTCGCGTTTAGTACGCCTCTCTCGACGACGGTTCTTCGTTGCACCGCGCTGCAACTTCGGCCCGCCGCACCATGCTATGACGTATCGCGTGCCCTACGGAGCACGCATACGCGCTCACGCACGGCACACGCACGAGCGGCATTGCGTGCCGCGGCTCAGCTCGGCTCGGCTCGACGACGGCGCGGCGTCCGCGAGCACGTAGCACGCGGTGCGTGTGTAGAGCAACACGGAGGGCATTGGTGTAGGTCTAGGGCCCTGCTCGGCCAATAAGGGGCCGGGAATTCGTGGCGAGGCCGGCCAATCGCGGGCCCCCGGCTCGCCCGGGGTTACTGACCTGGCCAATGCGTTAAATATCCCATCCTGAAAAATACCGTGCCCTCTCTCCTTTCCCTTGCTTTTGTGCGCCCGTCCGAGAGGAGCAAAGGAAGAAGACGACGACGACGACGGCGCCGTGCGAGCACTCGCACGCGTACACGATGCGCATATTGCGTGTACATGCGTGCCATGCGTGCATGCGTGCGTGTATATATGCATGCGTGTTACGCGAAAGGAAAAAACGAGTGAAAAAGGAGGGAGTGAGAGTGCAAGCGGGGGAGGGAGGGCCGCGGAGTTGTCGAACGGCGGAGGAAGGGAGAAAGTCGAAGGTGGACGAGAGGTGAAAAGCAAGAGCGAGAAAGATACGTACACACGGGACGCATACCCCTTTTGTTTGTACGGCGCGTTCGTGCCTGGTCTCCGCACGCATATCCACTGTGCGCCCCCGTGGCTTCGTATTTCATTGATTAGTATTGCCCATTAAAGGACGCCTTTATTTCGCCACTATTCTATTCCCTAGAATGGACAGCCCCTCGCGACCGCGTGAGTATAACGAGTGTCCGACGACATATCCGCTCTATGCGTGGGTGTAAATGTCCCATTCGTACTCTTAACTTCTATTTATTACACAAGAAGGACGAATGTACATATGTCTCACATTAACTTTATGTATAAATAAATTTATATATGTATATATAATATGTATTTTGTAGAATTTTATAGTAATCAAGATTATGGCCGATATTCATAGTCTGTTCTTATTGTAAGTCTAAAGTGATGTCTTAAGATGCTAATCAGCCCTCTGATTGACTTATGACATATAAAGGCTACACTTAAAACGGTCTTAAATATAAAAACTCTCTCTGACTATGAATACCGGTTTATGAAGTATATTCATTTTAAATTCTAAACTCGCTGTAAGCTTTGTTTCGATAAAGTCCGATCTTTAATTAAAGTTTAAACAATATTTCTATATAATAAAATATAAATCCATCTGCATCTCGATATAACACATGGAGAATTCTTATGCACACTAATCCCAATCCTAAAATAGTCTGTATATTTTTCTTCTTTTATTAATGATTTTTGCTTTATAACATAAAGAAAATAGAACTGTTCGACATATCTGACAAAGAGATTTATAAATTAGTGGAGTCCAATGGACACCATGAGCTCTGTAGAATTAAAACGGTCTAGTTTAAAAAATCGACAATATCTTTCAAAAGCCATCGTATCTTTATCGCATACAATCTTCTATCTCTTTGTGCCATCGATTATTGTCGATTGTATAATAATTAATAAAATATAAAATTGATTTTTAGCAGTGCAACGTTACTTTTATAAATTCTATAACCCTTATGCTGCGTTATACCGCTTTCCGCGCCACTCTCGGTCGTCCTCTGAATGCCTACGTTACCGTAACTGCCCGCACAATGCGTTAATTATATATCCCTATTAGCGGTGCTCCCGTACGATGCCACAATTCTCCACGCGCCAATACTGAATTGTCATTCCGAATATCGCGTATATTATCCGCCAAGTGCATATATGTATGAGACGCAAGACGAGACACCCGATATATATTCGCGCCAAAAGCACGGGCACGCGCGCCTCGCTAACGTAGGGCACTTGCAGAGGTCACTACGTCACTGAGGGGACGTTCGTATTATCGCTCGGACACCCAATTGCCGCCTCGAGAGAATTCCCGAGCGGAAACGCTCGCTGCTGCCGGGTAGAGAAGGGTATTAACCCCTCTAAACCGGTTGTCAAATCCTCTTCTTCGTGAACGCGAAAAGGCAGCGAATCGCGACTGATCATGTCGCATAACTCGATAATAAGCGCGATGCATTACGTAATTACAATGATTTACCGCGCTGATTCACTTTGATCTAATTCCGTATGGATTGATGATCGTACACGGAGAGAATTTTCTCTTAGAATTTAGCCTGAAAATCATGATAATAGTGGGACAACGTAGTATTTCAAAGAATTGTATATGAGTTTCTTTAATTTACTAATATGTGTCATAATAAGATATGTAATATATTTTATTAATTTTACTAAAGGGTATAGTAAAATTTCAACATTTTCAAAATATGTTACGCAGTTTATGATTCTTTATTATTTTAAAAGAATAGATGCCAAGTAGTCATGAATATATAAAATAGCTTATACAATTTTTACCATACAGCATGATATTTTTAATCTGATTTAGTCGCTTATAATTTTACCATGTAACATAGTAATTGATCGACTGTAATCGATATTTATCGGTTATTTTCGTTGTCGAGTGTGTCTCTAGCTACGCTAGAACTTACTCACTTCAAAACATTTTACAATCTGCATTATAATTTTTACTACATCATTTATAAAAAGTCTCTTGCATATTTCAAAAAATCTATTGTTACTGATAATATTTCATTATTGTCAAGTTGTCTCAAGCTTATTACCAAACGTGATGAAATTTGTAATGAATTTTGCGGTAAAAAATAACGAAAAATTCTCTCTCTCTCTCTCTCCGTGTATATATCTAATCTTATTCTTAAAAAACAGGATTCAACACAAAGCATAGCAACAATTATAATTAACAATTATATTTACGTTATAACTTGCGCATGTATAATGGCATAATTTGTATAGTAATTTGTATATTGCAATTATGCGATTTCGTAAGAAACAGCGAATAATGAAGTAAAAGTCTCACTTTTGACCTTTGCGTGATAGATACGAAAGGATATAACTATCATCGGAGAGAGCTAAGGAAAAGATTCAAGTCCTTGTAGGAATAACGAATAAGGTATTTCAAAGATCAAAGATCTTTTCCCTCTCGGTTTCGATCTTTTCTTATCAATCCCGGAGAACTCGCGAGTCGATTTCATGGGTATCCGTGATGCAATTTGCACTGCCTGCCGGCTGCAGCTGTTTGTGTGTGCGTAATACCGGGGCCACTAAGGCGGCCCAACCCTTGTGGACTTTTGTATCGATTACCCATCGGTTGGGCGAGGTTTCGCCCCGGCGACGGACAGCCGTAATTTTAGCGCAAATATTCTCGCGTTAATTGGAGCGATCGGTCGCCGATCGGCGATTATCACGTATCGCGTACGCAAAATAATTTCACGGTGCGTCACGTTGAAACACCATTGCGCCTCTGATCCGAAGAGTTATAATGGGTTTATTCTGACACGTTGCACCGAGAGATAAATTTCTTATATAGAAATGATTATATTTATTATAAAATATACATTCTATTCACAGTGACTAAATCTGAAATTGAAATTTAACTGTTAAAGAGGGAGTCTATTTTTAAAATCTTATAGAAAGAGCTTTTTTTGAGAAAGATTTGTTACAATTCATTATTTCATTGTATTTCTTGCCTCAATATATAATGCAATGATTTTCCTATCCTGTTAAAATAAAACTTAATAAATCTTAAATGTGCCATGTATAACTTGCCAATGTTATTTCAAACCGATATACGGTATATTTATTTTTCCCTGATTCTTACATGTCTTCATTTTTTACAAATACCATATATATGTATCATAAATAATTTTATACTAGCAACAGTTCTGCTCTGTATAGACAGACTTCAATTGTGAATCAAAAGAGGAGAAAAGAGAAATATCAACGTATCAAAAGACTGAGTCCCGTTAAATTCCAACACGTTTATCTATAGAGTTAATATAATATACGACGTATTCTGACGCACACAAATACAAGATTGTCTAGACGCTTTCTAAACGTAGTCAAGATTGGCCACACACCGTTTACTCTTTCGTAAAATTATTCACGATATTTCGATTACCATAATTCGCCTGCTCGCGTACCATCAAATATTTGTGTGGATATAAGTAAGCCCCGCATAAAACGGCCACTTTACCATTCTAAATTTTGCTCGCCATCTGCAAGTCAAAGGTGTGCTCAAAGGCTTACGACGCTCAACGCCTCGGCAAGGTGCATAAAAATGCACACGAATATTTGCATTTAAGAATCGTTCTCGATACCACCCCTCCCCACATATTTTCTGTTTGTCTCACAATAACTAATTATTTTTAAATAATTTTTGAGATAGTTGTAAATTAAACTTTTATAGATTGTTTACGGAAATTTTCGAAAAAATTTTAAGTAATATTTACCTTTTTTCATTTTTTGACAACTTCCAATATTAAATTGTGCCAATAATGATACATCATGAATCCGTAATTAGAAGAGAATGGTTTAATTTGTATAATTTTCCGCGAATGGCATTTTACCGAAGTGTTTATGAGTTGATTGATGTTATAATCAAAAACATGTACATTAAAATTGCATTTATGAATTTCTACAACCGCATAAATATCACAATTATGAATTGGAACATTCAATCATTTTTATTTTTACACAGAAAGGTAGGGCTTTTTTGCTTATAAAATTAATTTTTAATCTAGAAATATTTAAATCTTTTTACACTGTCGAATACTCGACACTTTTATTGTACAAAATTTCTATAAAATGTTCACGACTAAAGAGCAATTTAAAACATATGCTCAAGTAAAATTGGAACGTAGAGAGTTAATTGCGCTTGTACTCAGTTTCATCCGCAGAGGGTCGTTTCTCCACCGAATAATCCACGGTGATTCGTAATTCGTGCTTCGCGAAATTTCACCGTGTTCCACACATATGTAAATCGGGAACCGTAATACCTGGGACAGCTTACGACACCCGGTGGGCCAACCAGTTTCACTTACGCGGAACAGTGGCTGAACATCGACGTCGCCAGCATTCGCCTTTATCCGAGAATATCACGAAGAGTAGCATGCGGAATCCACGAAGAAACGAAGGAATGCAAATGCAGCTGTGAAACACAGCTACACGGTTTCGCGTGTTAGTCTCTTTGTCTCTTTCTGCCACGTGTTACATAAAAAATAGAATCCGTTGCGCTCGTCTTCTCCGAGCTTTCTTCCTTTCATTCCGTATGCCATGCTTACGGGTAAATAATATGTATATTGTTTTATGCTTTATGCGTATACATATACCGAGTGTTCTAGAATTACCACCAGTACTGCGAATATTATATAAATCAGAAAAGAGATTTATATAGAAATCTGTACAAAAGAATTACGTTTAATTAATTGCATTAATAATTAAAGCAACAAAGTTGAATGTATTTATCATAGAAACGGGAAATTTCTCCAACAATATGCTTGATATTTTTGGGAACCTAGGTTCTTTATATTTAAACCGGTTATTATCGCGTACATAAAAATATTTTTTACATTTTACCGCTCTGCCGTTCCTTCTCAAACAAAGCTAATTTCTTTAATAGCGAAAAATATGCGTTGAAAGCATACCATAGTCACACTTTAACATCCTTTCTATGATCCTCTAAAATTGTGGTCAAGCTAAAAAAAGTTATACGACAAACGCGCATATATACGCGCAAGCACATTTTCACAATATAGCGATCATAAACGGATATAATAATTCAGAATCATAGGTATAAAATAATTTATAATAGACACAAGCGGGTCGGCGCACGTGACCTATTTATCGTTGCTATTACCGCGTAATCATAAGCCGCTTAATTATCCGCGTAATAGTGGTAGTCCTAGTAGCGGTAACAGTAACGGTACTAATAATAGTTACGGCGATAATGATTTTAACGATAACGAATTTAATTAATGCGAATACGAGAATACTTTATGTAGTGATGCGTCTCTTCGTTATTATATTAACGTATGTAACAATCTTGCGTTTCCGAAAATTTACGAACATCGAGTACCGACACAAAGTCAAATGACAAATAACAAGCAAAAAAATTATATTCTTTTTTTCCACATAAAAATGATAAAATGTCGAAAAGTATTTGACGTAAAAAAAAAATAATAAATTCTAGATATAACATTTTTCTCTATAACGGTAAAAAGAAATACTAAACTTCTCATTTTTATGCCAAAGTAGGTACTCAATTATGCATTATTTTAAAACCTACGGCCCATTATTACCGATTTACATTATTCTCTTCGTCGTCTCAAACCTCATAAACCGCCGACAATTCTCTTCATATACGTAACTCGTAAACTTAAGACGTGCAATTTGCTAGGTAAAAAGTGACGCATGAAGGAGCCAAGAAATGCCGCATTTCCGCGGAATGTTTTTCGTTTTTAGAGTCTTGTACCAGAGACATCACCTCGTCATTAACGCGCGAACCTTCGGCATTAACACTCCTTGCTAATGACAGTCAGCGTGCATGCGCGCTGCTAGTCGCATAGTGGAAGCGGTGCGGTGTAGCGTGCATGCAAGTCTGTATAGATGCATTCGCTGTAAGTGGGCTGCTCGGCAGGCCGCCACGGTAAGCCGATTATCCACCTAAATACGAAGCCAGAGCGATGCATGTGGCTTAAATTGATGTTGTTTCTTCCTCTCCTTAAGCTTTCTCACCGCGGTCTTTCCCACCTCCTTCCTGCCACGAACTTTTTTCCGCTCTCGTCTCGTTTGCCGTATTATTATATAGACATATGCTTCGACAGAAAGGTAAATTTTTTCACCATTAATTATTGGCACTATGTATATATTTTCTGTAACAAGTGTTTTGTCTCTTCCAAAGAGGAAAAGTCTCTGTCGATATTAAGCCATTTCAAACGTAACGTACGATATACGTATTGTATGTTATACGCGACAAAGTTTCGCTAATATAAATGTCATAAAACAAAACTTTCTTAGTCGTTATTATGTTATACGCACACAATTTCAAGGCAAAATAAAAATCAAATATACATTGTGAAATATAATTTAGATTAATATAAATAACACAATTAAAGATTTTTTGTTTCAAGATGTATATCGATTATTTATATACTGATAATTCAATCTGGCAAAATGGACATTGATATATATATGGTATATATATATATATATATACATATAAATATACAAAAATATATCAATATAATACACAAATATATGTCTAAAATTGAATTTCAATCCTCAATTGTATACTATCAATATTATTAAATTCTGTTTGTAGTTTTGAATACGCGTAGTTTTTCTGTATTCTGTGTATTCCGGAATATCCATCTCAATATACTAATAACCACTCTTTTTCTCTTTACTTCTCGTACTTCTTCATTCATCGATCATCCATTATCACATTTCGTGTGTTCGCATACCCACATACGTTTTCATGAAACATACGTACATACGTACGCACACATGTTTCTCAGAGTTTGCGGAACAACACGAAATTTCTCGATGGCGGATGCGCGCGCACAGATTGTATACGACCAACCATGTGCGGCTAATTACTTTACGCGATGGTCTAAAAAACGGGCGAAAAAGGGAGCTAAATGAAAGAGTAGCGAACAAAATAACCGAATTCGCGCTCGCCGTGAGAAATACGCTGCTTGAAGGCAGCTTTTACCACGTGAAAAAAATCGCACCCGTGTGTGCGCGTTTCGTTTTGATGCCATACTGCTTACTCAAGGCAAGGGCGCATCAAATATTATTTTTTCTTTTGCTCGTACGTTTCCATCGCATACACACACACACACACACACACACACACACACACGTCATTGCTGAATATCCTATTAAATTATTACTAGAGATGTAAATTGTTATAAATTAATTCTATTATTGATTACGATTATTACATTTCTGTAAATTTAATAATTAACCCTTCCGTTTGCAATCTGAATCTTTTTCGGCACAAGCGAAATTTCATTCGAATTTCTCCAAAATAAAAGAAGGCAGAGTCCAGTTTTTAAAATATCTTGTTAAACAACTACTTGGTAATATAATAGAGATGTTGAAAAGTAACCCTGAATTTTTCCACATTTTTTAAAAACCTGTATAATAGAACAATAAGAAGAAACAAATTGCAGATGAAGGAAGTAAAGATATAATTGCTTATAGAGGGTTAAAATTTTTTGAAAAACGTTCAATAGAATTTAAGAATTTTCTATCATAAGCCGACTGATTCATATATCAAATAGTATTGTAGAAGAATACATTAAAAGTACAATAGAGAATGCATTAAAAAGCGCAGTAAATAATATAGAGATTAATGCGTCGCGTTATTATCAAGCTTGGAATGTGTAATGATTAATAGGCGAGAATTTATGATTTCGTCGCGATTCGACTGCATGCAGGGCGCAATAATGACACGACGAAGAGATGAGTTACAAGATACGTTGGAAACAACCTTCTCGACAAAAAGTCGCTTTTGCGAGAACGCTTTTGATTTATCGTCTCGGTGACCGCAAGCGGTTTAGAAACGACAAGAAAAAGTTTCGTACGGTACACACGTACGGAGTCATCCTCGAGTTCCGTCTAATCGAAATCTATTCTGACGCCAGGCAAACAATGTAAGACCTCCTCGGCTCATCGAACATATTGCAACCTCACGCTTCGGCAATACCAATGCAATACTTCGAGTACAATGCGGAAGAACTGGGCTTCCAAGATGGACGGATTGCACGCCGGAATCACTATAAGTTTTCAGACAAGTTCACAAAGCTGAAGAAGAGACAGAAGGTAAAGGAAAACATATTTATTAGGTACAGAGAAAAATATTTATGTTATAAAGAAAAATGTAAGGTACAAGTTAAAAGAAATGCTTATCATTGTGAGTCAGGTCTCTCAAAAGCAAGTTGGTACATATAAAATAAATATGAATAACAGAAAACATCGATAAAGCTATAAGAAACGTAATGAGTTATGCAATAATAAGAAGAAAGGAAAGAAGGAAAGAAAAAAAGAAAGAAAAAAATATTTGTACAATCCCCATCTCTATAACTGATGTATTATAGTTTATGTATTCGAAAAAGTAGTTTTTCAATTTCCCGCAAGATTCTAACACCATAGGGACAAAAAATACTATTTTCCGTCTGCACTTCGATACATTCCAATACATTCATATATCAGAAGTAATGCTGAACGCTTGCAAAAAGAGCAAAGGTGCAGTGAGGACAAATGATGAATCGCAATGAAAAGTTGGCCGATGCAAAGACTTACAGCGTTCAACGATGTGCCTGACAGAAGAAGAAAAAGAAGAAGAAGAAGGAAAAGAAGGAAGATGAGAAGGGAAGTCAGGTAGGAATGAAAGAGGGAGAGGAGGACTCCGATTTTTCCGCGGGCGGGATTTTGAAACCTGTTTGAGCGCTTTGAAATCTAGAGAAATAAAAGGACCGAGGCCAAAGCCGGGCGAGCACGTTTAGGGGGAGACCGGGGAAGACCGGGGAAGACCGGGGAAGACGAGGAGGAAGCGGAGGAAGCAGTGGCAGTCGAAGGGACGAAGAGCCGAAGGAGGCGCACGGAATACACGAAGGATGGGCCGACAGGCCAAGGGAAGTCCGGCAAAAAGTAGTTCGCCGTTCATACACGCACTGTGATTTCTCTCGTTCGTTCGTTCGTTCGTTCATTCGTTCGTTCGTTCCTCCTATTCTTGTGTTCTTCTTGTTCCCCTTCTTTCCGTCCTATTCGTTCTTTCTCTTTTATCCTCGTCCTGCGGTTACCTCCTTCGACGTTCCTCCGCAAGGAATGTGCCATACTCAAGTTCGGAGCGACAGAATTATATGGCGCGCATCTGATGTATCGGATTGTCACTTACGATCTCGATCGTCCCGATTGTTTCTTCGATTGCGAATTAATTTCGAGAGCTAAGCTCCTCCTGAGAAGCCATAAACGCGCGTGGCGGCACATTGAGTGGTTAGTAATGGGTGTTAATTACGTGCAATTATATTGCGTATGTGCGCGTAGGATATATTGATCGGCGATTAGCTATTCACGGCAGATGCGCGTCTCCGTCTTTAAGCTATTAGCTGTCCCCTTACCGTCGAATATTATCGTTTAGTGCGTTCTGCATAAGGAGAGCCCGGAATTCAGAAGTTTATCTTAAAATGATAATTGCGAGAGAAACTGATTTCAAAGTTTAAAACAATATTTTTTGATAATATTATTATAGGTATCATGTAAACTGTTTGGTAAAACAATTCTTTGGACATAAAGCTAATATATAAAAAGTGAAATGAAAGAAAATTGTTTTATTAACCCTCAACTGACGCACGTCGTCAAAATGATTCTAAGGTTAATAAAAATTTCTGTAACTTCCGAATATATTCCTTTCTTCAGATATTTTTTTTACGACAAAAAATTATATCTCTACCAAATTCATTACAAATAAAAACTCTTAAAAACCCTCAACGCAGAAAATTACTTGAATTTCGAAGAAATATCTACACGGAGAGAATTTTCCCTTAGAATTTAGCCTGAAAATCATGATAATAGTAAGACAACATAATATTTCAAAGAATTGTATATGAGTTTCTTTAATTTACTAATATGTGTCATAATAAGATATGTAATATA
>NW_017297113.1:445059-490235 GCF_001594075.2 Trachymyrmex cornetzi
TTATTGTCAAGTTGTCCCAAGCTTATTACCAAACATGATGAAATTTGTAATGAATTTTGCGGTAAAAAATAACGAAAAATTCTCTCCGTGTATGTCTTATTATTATATATACGTAATTTATGTTGAAATTATTTTAATAAAATAAACAACATAGCTTTTTAAGAAATGCCCATGTTGCTTTCGATGTCGATCTCACTGTCACCGAAGGAGAGTCTTAACTTGTTCGAAAGTAACTTAACGGCACGCTCACAATCAAAAGCGACGCAGCCACCTGACGCCCTGCGTGCACATTTCCACACTTACGCCGCTCCGTAACACTCGGTGCAACAATTACCGACGTCGTTGGTGATATTTTTAGACAGTCATCGACAGTCTCGTTTATAATCCAGGAAATGCACGATGCGGCGTCTCCGGCTTTTACGCGATAAGCGACGATCTCGCGAAGTGGGTCACGAAGGATCGTTTGCGCGTAGCTTGGGAGCCGCGAGCTCGTTGACCGAGGCCTTAATCGGAGACAAAGTGATCTATGAATCTAACACCCGACAGACACGCGTACTTATTTTTATTCATGAATCGGGTCGCACAGAACCGACGCGTCTCATCAGAGAAAATCAGCTAGCGGCATCCTACTGCGAGTTCCTTTCGCGAATGGCACGCATTTACGAATGTGAGAAATGCAATCGTGCACGCACATATTAAGTCAAATTATTTCCGATAAGACACTTATCATTGTTCATTCAGTTTGTCAAATTTAAGCAGCTGCATCGTTAAACGATTTATTTAAAAAAATCATGATTTGCTTTATTACAGTAGGTAATTTCAATAATCATTTCATTAAATAATATACTTGGAAAATCATTGGAAAAATATTGTTTAACGATTCAACTTCTTGCTAAATGAAAATATCATTTTCGTTTCATAATTAGCGTTCACGTTATTAATTAAAACTGAAATTTTCGAAGGAGCTGTTAACATCATCCTAGAAATGTACTGTTCAAAATGAATGGTAAAGAAAGTTTGCCTTTGCTTGCCGCACCTTCGCTCTCGACTGAAAACTATGCTGAATAAATAAATGAAGCGACCGAAGCTTCGCTGTTTATCTCGTACAGAAGTTTCGTCGGACCGAGAGCATTACTTCTCCAACGTCGTACAAAAGGTTCTCGCGATGTCACCATAGAGACGGGTCGTAAGGTCGTAAAAGGTTGCGCACCAGCGATATAAAGCGTTTAATGCGCGACTCTTGAAATTCTATTTGCACCGGCGATGCCATCTCTGCGTCGGCTTTTGCGTAGAAAGTTCGTGCAGGTGTGGCAGTTTACCGTGCCGAAACAATGCATCTTAGCGGCGACTCGATCTCATCTTCTTTCGCACTTCTTTTTCAATTTTTCTTTCCCACAAAAACAATAGGTTTGTCTTTAAAGAAAAGACTCTCTAAAAATCGGCTGTTATTTATGGAATTCTTTCCGCGGTAATAGTTATTTCTATATGCATGTACATATAGAATTATCTGTGTAAAATAGAGTGACCTGCATTTTCAGAATTTTAATTTAATATAATTGATACAATTCTCTAATCCTCTATTCTAAGTTTTAAAATCTCTAATACGTATTAAATTCTTTATAAAATTTGATTATAAAACGTGTTATGACTGCGGTCGCCACCTCTACGGTTTTCAGCCGAGACTCTTTTTAACCAAATTTCTGGTTCTCCAACACGCGGAAAAATTCTGCGGCAAACCGCTGAAAATTATAATAACCTTTTTTTTAACTGTGCACGTTGATTTTCCTCCAGTTTTTGAACAGATATTTCTGGCGGAAGGTCAAATCAAATCCAATGACTTTTTTAGAAGACATATATTACAAGAAATGAATTTAAGCATTAAAAGATCCAGCTTCAGCCACGTTATGGCTATTATTTCTTATTTTCTGTGTTTGTTGAGTTTTCAAATATATAGTCCAATAAGATTCTTATTGTTTACATTAGGCAGTAGTTCAATTCGCCGCAGAATATCCGACTGAAGAACAATCGATTTTTGGTGAAACATTAATCATTGTGATTAATATTTTGTCTAGCGCCTAAAGGTCTATAAATTTGAAATAAATGCTACACTGTTAAATTTATAATGACAAATCATATCCAATTTGAGTTGTTTTTAATCATTTCTATAAGTTGCCATTGCTCTGATCTTACTCAAAAAAATGTATTAAATGTGAGTAAAAAAAATTATGTTTTTAATTTAAGTTTATTATAATATTAACTAACAATAAGTGCATACGTCAATATTGTTTACTTTGAAATTAACCACAGAAATGGATTGATTTATATTTTGACATACATGGAAATTAAAAAAAATATATTATTTAACTCAAAGATTGGATTGTCATTACTCCTTCTAACAGTGTAAATATTTCAAATTACACGTCACGAAATTAGTAAGATTGCACTCAGAGAAGAAATAGCAGCAATAATAAAAGTGACAGCTATACAAATTTTATACGTAGAATTAATGTATAGTTGAATAAATTATTTTATATTTATTCCAAATATTAAATAATTTATATATATCACAGAATTAAATAAAATAAAAATTTAATTGAGCGTTAGTAAGCTTCATTACATGTTTCGGCTTTATATCAAGCCATCTTCAGATATTCCAACGTAGTTAACATTTCCGTAAGATATCCATTAATATTCGGTAAAATTACAAAAATATCCATGATCGACCTTGAATGGTAGATGAGTATCTTTCAAGATACAAAATTTCGAATGTTCGAAATTTCAAACATACGGTCAGTAAATCGTTTGAGAGAGAAATTTTGTATCTTGGAAGACACTCATCTATCATTCAAGGTCGATTATGGATATTTTTGTAATTTTACCAAATATTAATGGATATCTTGCGGAAATGTTAACTACGTTGGAACATCTGAAGATGGCTTGATATAAAGCCGAAATATGTAATAAAGCTTACTAACGTTCAATTAAATTTTTATTTTATTTAATTCTGTGACATATATATATTTTTATTTGACTCTTGTATGTCCTTTACAACATTATTTGAAATTTTATAATATTTAAGAGTCCTACAAATCTTTTTATTGTTATTAAATAATTTATGTAATTATGTATGCTAACTCTACTTATTAAATTTGTGTCTAGTTATTACCTTTATAGTTGCCATCACTACGCTTTTCTCTAAATGTGCAAGCAAGTAGGATTATACACAAGTAAGATTAAGACTTGTTTAATATAACACATTACAAATAGCCGATGAAATTCGCAAAATCTTTGCCAAAATTTTAACGAAATTTGAAAATGTTTCTGATTACATCGTATCGCTACGTTTTAACGTTAATTAGACTGAATGGACTTCGTTTTATGCAACTTGAGGGATTAAGGATTCCCGAAGGAATATTTCGAAATTGCGCAGTTTAGCAGGACGAGTGTAATGAAGAGTGCAGCCTCTCCCGCGGGGCACATTGGCGAATAAATATCCACTGCAAAACAAGTCGCGATATTTCCGCGGTATATTTTTTACGAGAGATTTTTTTTAAAGGTGCCAAATAATTCCGCTGTAGCACACTGTGTGTGCCATTTCGGTCGATAAAAAGTATAACAGCGATAAAAATTATTACAGCGCGGTCAAACGTTGTTTCTGCGACGTGATCAATTATCGTCAGCTCTTTCGCGCCGCTAACTGTATTATGTATGTGCGACGTATTGAATTACCAAAAAATGGTGAAAAATGTACGCCATGTGGACAGCGAGATGGAAAAATTTACCGTGAAATATACGAATAATGCGCACAACATGCGAAATGATGTATGTGTGTGTGTGTGTGTGTGTGTGTGTGTGTGTGTGTGTGTGTGTGTGTATATATATATATATAGATATGCTCGTCGGAACGCATCCGATAAACTTTTTGCACCTATGCACGCGTTTTGCGCGCGCTTTTATCAGTAACTCATCGTCACCATGTTTTACACATGCATTCGCTAATTGATTCAAATTGACTCGTTTTCAGTCAACTACAGTTGGCGCGGAGCTACACAACAAATGTATACATGTACAAAAATATAGCAATATATTAATATAAAAAATATATATATATATATATATATACATATAAATCGTCGACACGGGCACATATATTTATCGAGTTATTATATTAGATTAATGCCAGAACTGCCAGTCCGTCAAATTACTGATATTGACAAATATGAAATGTTGTTTTTTCGTTAAAATATCCTCGTTTCTTTTCGAAAAATTACATATGTAGACAGACAAATTTTTTTATATCTATACTGAAAAATAATTTTTAGTTAAATTTTGATAAAGTCAGATATTCTCGAAATTTGTTATATACGTTTTAATTATTTTATACGTTCTAAATATCTTCTTTTGCAAACAGCTATAAATATGTAACTTTTTTTCTGTCAATGCAATGACGTACATATTTCATAAATATATGTATTAAAATCTCGAAAGATACGTAGCATGTATGCGTTAAAGTATTTATCAATTTTTATTATGCATTTTTATTCCAAAATTCCTTTAGATTGATCAAAAAGAACAAATTGTAATAATATATCCATACCGTATATAAGCATCGAAAGATAGATAAGCAGAGAGAAAAAATAAAAGAGAATTGATTTTAGCTGCAACATTCATAAATTAATTTTGTTCCCATATTTTCCTATATCCATAATTTAATCTAACTTTAATCAAGCAGAAACTTTTACGATAAAAATTGTTGTAGGACCAATATTAAATTTCATAAAATCAGAGTATCATTCATTTATATATCCGGCTAAATGAGCAAGTAGGTCGATAACATGTTGGAAACAAACGCAAATTTTCGTATAAAGTATTTGTTTTTACCGGACTTAAACCAAGATTGCATTTATTCGATATATTTTGATAAACCTTCGTATAATACACGGAAAAATGAAAAAAGCTTCGAATGTATTTTATTAATTAAATACTTTTCCATCCTAAAAAAATAACTCTTTTCAACTCGGAATCCCTCCTTGCTGCCTCTTTTGCCGATGATAATTTATCGCAATTACAATTACAAACAATTATGCGTTTATAATGCGTATTCCATGAAACTAGGAGCATTTCCCGGTCTATGTCTATCTCGTTTGGGACAAGAAGGGATGACGGTGAGGGACAATATCAAAACGACCGAGAGGATGGAGTGTCACGAGGGTAGGAAGATCGAAGGCCTCCTGATCGCTTGCGAGTGGAAGCAACCAGAAGCGGATATTAAGGTCTCACAGAAACAGGTTCACGATCCGGTCGATGAAATTGGAATCCCAACGGTATGGCTCTCTCGTCGAGTCTTATCACGGTAATATACGCGATCGCGCCGGACAGAAGAGCAAAGTAAAGAAGGAACGCCTCGTCGTAAATATCTCAGTAACGAATCGAGAACTGCCAGGCTCTCGGGACGATCGTTGCGTTACCGCGACGTTATGATCGACATCGATCTTCCTACGACTTATTTCCACTTATGGGTTATATAAAGAGTTGGATGGCAAAGTGGTGTACGTCACTTCTTATAAGAAAAAGAGTTAAGTATGTTATAACACTATACTTGCAATAATTTCATGTGCAAATATCTCAGAAGAAAGAAAAATCATAAATTTTACTATGTTTTTTATAACATTCTTTATTGTCCATGATAACGTATTATTTAATTCAATTGTATAATTTTTCTCTTTGTATAATGCGTTCTTAACATCAGTCCGCGAATTAAATCTCTGTCATCATTATCTGTGTGAATCTAGTAAAATATTTTAGCATAAAATTTGTGTACTAAATTCGAAAATCAAATCCATTCGTTGTATGTAAAGAATTTTGACAAAATCGCAATTTATATTTAAATATAAAATCTTTAATATTTTGAATGTACTTTTTGTTTTATATATATATATATACATAATAAAAATATTTAAATTTAATACCTCAACGGATTAGCACGGATTGAATAAAACAAACAGAAAATGTTGAAAGTAAATAATACTATGTCCATATAATTGACAAATCATTAATTTCCAATATAATTTGATGATAGATATTCTAACCAATAAATACTGTCACGAATGGAAATGTTATTATATTCATCGCCTTTGTGATTTTACTCTTACAAAATATCGCATAAATATATATATATATGTATATATGTGTGTGTGTGTATATATATACATATATAGTTCAATACCAAAAAATCGATACGTGATGGGAATTTTCTGATTCGATTTTCTGATCTCGATTTTGAATTTAGCGTGATATGTCCTAAAAACGTTAAAATGTGTGCCTGATGCAATAAATTTATCGCTAATATATCTGTGTAATTTTTCCTGTTCATTTACAAATCACATTAATAGATCACAAATTAGGACAATCCTTTACTAATATAAATATCGGAATATCAGCGATACCTATCGCTGATATATCCGGGAACTATCGCCATGTTTCACTCAAGTCCACCAAGTAAAACAAATGCCCCCACTTAACAAGAGAAAATTTCATGCTAGGGTTGGCTCTACATACGACAATTCCACCCCTGAAGACGATTTCTTCCTGTGCGCGGAAGATGAAAACTCCCAACGTTGGTCCACAAAAATGTCGAGCGTACGTCGCCATTAATTTTCTCTGCCGCCGTACATCGCGCTGGTCGCTCGGATGCTCTCTTTTCAGCTCTGGCATTCTTTCTCTGCTCCTCTCCTCCGCTTTAAGATCCGACTGCCGGCCGTGTTGCTTTAGGTCAGTGCCGTCTTTCCATTGCCACCGCCCTTCCTCTCTCTTCCTTCTCGAATCCGACTGTCTTGCTCCGTTCCTCCGAAGAGAAGAAACGAAGGAAAGAGGATAGGTAGGTAGGTAGGTAGGTAGGTAGGTAGGTAGGTAGGTAGGTAGGTAGGTAGGTAGGTAGGTAGGTAGGTAGGTAGGTAGGTAGGTAGGTAGGTAGGTAGGTAGGTAGGTAAGTAGATAGGTAGATAGGTAGGTAGAGCGAAAGGGCTAAGGCAGAGGGAATATACGAAGAAGAGAAAAGGAAAAAGAGAAAGAGAGAAAGAGAGAGACTCTAACGAGCGGTTTAAGGAGGGATAAGAAAACCGCCGGTTGGTCCTTGGTTCGTCCCGGAGAGTTCTTTGACTCTTGCACGACTTTTTGGGCCAACCAGCCCTTCTGTCTACCGGCCATCTCTCTCATACCACTCCGACCGTTCTTCATCAAATTCACCTCCTTCGTCTACTTTGCCGCAGTTGCTCTGCCTCCGTTCTACTGTCTCCCGACCGGTTCCAGCTTTTGCTAAATTGTCTTTTTTTCTTTTAATTAAGAGATAAATAAAAGTTTCAGCTTTCGTTATCCTGTTCCATTTATATCAACGCATACGTGGATCTTGTTCTCGTTCTCTTTTTCTTATAATTCTTGAATTAGGTTGTATTTTTCACTTTTTCTCAAATGTTTATACACTCGCAATAATATGTGTGCATAAATATATAATGTGTAAATGTATATGAGTATCCACAGCATTTCTGTATTGAGCTTGGATTTGCTAAGCCGAAATGACTATGCGGATCAGTCATCCCTACGAGAACCATCCTCAGAGGATCACCCATCTGGCGCCCTCTCTTGCTCAGAGTGTCTCTCGAAGAGCGAGAGGTACGACAAGGCATCCTCTCTTCGTCCCCGTGTCCCTTCCTCCCACGTCGCGCCCTTCTCGCCACCCTGTGTCGCGCACCGCCGATCGTACGCCCGATTGGGTTCGAGTAATTCGCCGGAGAGCCAAGGGATAACGCGAATAACGGTGAGATAAGCTACGTAGCGTCCAGACGTGCTTCCGATATCTCTCTCTTTCTTGGCGTCGCTTAAAATTTTGCCAACCAGCGTGACGCTTCGAGATTAAAGATTAGACCATCGATATGTCGATACTAGAAAGTCAGATAACACAAATCTCTCTTAGAGGAACATTGCATGGCGTGTAAAAGAGGTTCTAATCTTTCAAAGATTGCTTTAACTTTTGTTTCTAAACTGTGTACGATGTTGCCTTTATGATTTTAGTATAGTGAGACCTTCATGGTTCTGTACACTCTAAAAAGTATAAGTATGGATTTAACATCAGTCTATAATTCTCATCGTGTTGGTATTAATTATTAATAACCATATTTTTTAGAGTGTACAAAACCGTATCGCTATCAAAATCATAAAGACAACACTGTACAGTTTAGAAAGTTAAAGCGATATTTGAAAGATCAGAACCTCTTTTACTTTACCATGCAATGTCCCTATAAGAGCTTTGTGTTGGTGTTAATATTAATACTAACATAGTATGTAGATTAAAAATTCTTAATGTTTATATCAACACTATCATGATATGGATTTAAATCTTCTGCAATGTTAAATCCACACCATGTTAATATTAATATCAACATGAGAATTATATAGACACCACATGGTGTTAAATTCACATCTATATTTTTAGAGTATATTAATACTTTTATAAATACTTATGAATAATTTAAAAATATCTATCATGGCACAGATACCACGCAAGTAATACTTAAATAGGTAAAAACGCGATATACATTTTTATAATAACCAGCTCTATTCCTGGAGCTGCAAGGAAGGGTATTGTACCTTCGGGGATTTCGCAGATTTGGGGATTATACGTGCCTAGAATTTACATTTGGTTATGCGATCGCTTTCTCGCTGACCACGCAAAAGCAAAGCCGTTTTGTAAGGATTATGTTTCTAGAAAAGTCCGAGCGATTAAACATATATGAACGCCGTGAGATAAACGGCGATGTTAATCCACGTTAATACGGCGGGATTTTGGAATGTAACGTACAACAAATAAGAGTATTACCGCTCTCTTTATACACGAAATTTCTTTTTCCAACCGTTGACTGGTAGCGTCTGCTAAAAATAAGAAATTTCACGAGAACAGTAAATTATCGATTATATGTCAAATGCAATTTCACCTTACTAGTATCTTTTGGTAAGCCATAAGTACGTTTTCTGTGAGATTATTTAGAGAAAATTTGCGAGCATTGCAAATCCAGTTTCCAATGAAGACTACCCTTTACGTAGTAATTTGCATCTTTGTGTTTAATCGAAATATGAAATTAAAAAGATACAAATATTAATCTAGCTGTTTCCTAGTAAAAATAAGGAAAGCGGAATTAAAAATATCAATCTCCAAGCTTTTCATAAATAAACTATTGAAATCGTTCACCGTTACCAAGTTCTGGAATTGCATTAGTCGTGGAAATATAACATAAAATAAGAATTACATTCAAAATAAATAAAATCAACAAGAAAATTAACGAATAAAAAATCTCTGTGCACCAAGAGTTTCTTTATGATTTTCTACATGATGCGATTTGTAATCATAGTAGAAGTAGAATAGTCACTTGTATGATATCATAAAATCTCGTAGTCTTCATACGTGTTATCTCTTTTTCGAGCAGCATGATATTTAAATATTAAAACATAAAGGTGGCGCGAATCATCTCCAATTTAGAGATTAATAAGATTATTTAAACTTATATAATAGATTAAATTATAGTAATCATAATAAATTAATATATTGCATTTTTTATACAATATATCGTACCTAGAATAAATAAAATGTTTGAAATTTAGAAATGTATTAAATTTAGAATAATTGTAACGGTCATAATAAATAAATATTGCATCTTTCATGAAATGTATCGTACTGCTATCAATTTTATATTTTATATTTTCGTGGAATAACAATTAAGTTTCGCTCTATTATTAATATTTTTTATCATAATGTAATACTGCGGTAATGGTGATAATATTTAGATACTGAATATGATAATACACACATGTACATATATACATATGCATTAATGTACTTCATATTCAATATTCTAAGGAAGTTTCCGATTTTACAATTTAAGCAAAGAAGAGAATATACATCAAGGAAAATAGAATTATCTAGTTATTGCCAAGGAGCCGTTAATCGCACGCACATATATGAAAAACATGAATCATTTATTCTGATTGCAACTAGCAGCTGTTTTTCCCTATTACGTTTTCGAGCTTTACAGCAACAATCCGGCGTGACGCGATATTAGCTTTCTTCTCTCGATCCGGCTCTTTAGTTGCAACTCGCTAAGCCCAATTTGGTGGCGCATCTCTCGTCCCCTCAGTGGACGCTTACTCGTCAAGTGTGGTACGTGAATCTCTCTTCCATTACACGACGTCGAAACTGCGCTAAATTACAGCCTCGAAACCGAAGAGCCATACCACCGAGTGAACGATCGAGGTGTAGTCGAGAGAAAAAGGAAAGATTTGAAGAGCTCCTTCGCGCCGTCGGCGTTGGCGCATCTGCCGTAGGTGCTCCGGGACTTAAAGTTAGCGCAAGCAATCGTCGAACATGTGGTCGGTTAGAGGCTAGTTGAGAATTAGAGTACTTATATATACTCTCCGACAAAGTGCGTTAAGATGAGACGAAAGGGTATTTTAATAAAAGAACTCTCTCTTTTAGACCTTAGACTTTTAGATTGAAAATATTAAAGGAAGTAAAATCATATATCAGTTACTTATTTCATAAACGTATATCGTTTGTATATTAATATCTATAGATAAAAATATCTAGCCGAGTATATATAACTGAATATTTAAAAAATCAAACGGATATCTCTATATCTATCGCTTACAAACATGATCAAACGTCGTTAGAAACAAATTTTCGACATTGTTCGGTGGATTCATTATCCACGAAGTTGCGTCTCGACAACAACTGTTACCCGACGGTGGTGGTTGAAGGCGTTGATAGTTGCGGTTGATGACTAGAATAGCGCATACTGGTAGCAGCTGTCATTACCCAGAGGCGAGCTTGCTCGTGACTAATCCTGCATGCCGATTCACCGTAACCTAGCCTACGAACCTGCCTCTATACATACATATATGTACATACACACGATTAACGTGCTAGGTTACCCTAGGTTGTCATCCTGCCGCAAGGAAACCAAATCGATAACGCGCGTGCTACACGTGAGCGACCCAGTAACGCGGCTTTGTTTCCATCTCTTCGGTAAACAATCAAAATTTTTGGAATATTCTTTAAAAAAAAACAATTTACGCGAATTTTGTAAAAACTATGTGTTGTTTCCAATCATCTAATTCCAAAATAACGATTATTTTACCTTATTCACTGTTAAATTCATAATGTCAAATTATACCCAATTTTAGTTAATTTTAATTATTTCTGTAAGTCGCCATTGCTTTTACTTAATACGTTAATTTAACTAAAACAATGGAGTTAAACAACTCAAGACAATGTATTAAATTTGACACAAATTAATTATTTACCAAGTGCGTATATTAATATATATTGTTTACTTTGAAACTAATCACAGAAATAGATCAATTTAGATTTTGGCAAACATGGAAGTTAAAAATAAAATGCTATTTAACTCAAAGGATTGGATTACCATTGTTAATCTTTTAATATTTAACAATTCGCCAGCTTCTGTCTGAAAATTACTTCGAAATTAATTGATACTCGAAATTTCTCATGTATTTTAAAATACAAAAAAGTTTAAAATAAGAACCAATGTTTCGATACATAAATTAAAATGACTCAATCAGTATTTAATTTAATAAATAGAGATAATAGATGAATTTCTTCCCGAATTTATCTATTAATATCTTTTCCTCTAAAAATATAAATTTTCTATATAAATTAATTAAATTAATCAAGATGAAATTTAAATAGAAATTCAATGTATAGTCGCGATTTGAGCAGTATCCACGTCAATTACAGATGACTAAACGCGAGATAATGTTGGAGAAACCAGAGTGAGAGACGCCTAATTTGCATAGCGGCTTTGCAGGTAGGATCGAAGGATTCATCGAGCGATGCTTTTTTGGCACACGTCGCGTAACATTATATAATTCAACCGGAAAATTCAACGGACGCTCGCTTCGAGTTTCAATGTATTTTCCTTTCCCTCATTTACTTGGGTAACATTTCTACTGCGAATCCGTCTTCTGCTCCTCCTGCTCCTTCTCCCTCTCCCCCTCCTCTTCGCCCTTGGTTGAGATATTTCCAGCGCGTAATGTAATCCGCTTTACCTCGACTGTGCGCGCGGTTGACATATTTTTTTCTCCCTTCGTCGTCTAAAGTACGTATGCTGCCATACAATGTTCTAAGGAGTCTTTCCCGCTTTTTCTTTCCGCCCGGTAATACCGTCCCGGCGAATGTAACGCAATATTTTCATTGCACTCTTTGCTCGCGGCTACGGAAATGAATATCGTCTCTTTGCCGATATTAAAGTCAAATCAGCGGGAAAACGTCGGGCTAATATTACCATTTCCAACGAGCCGTTTGATGCGAAGAAAAAAAGCCGTCCTGGCGGTGCGATGAGCTTTACTTTCTCCGGATGTTTCTGCGGATACGCTGATTCGTCCCAGCTCTCCTTCGTTCTATCTCGCACGATGTGACATCGCAGAGAAATTAGAACGGTTTTGTACGAATTACGTACGAAAATTAATCATATTGGAGCCTCGATCAAGCATTTCTATTACTTTTTTCTTTTTTTTATCAAAGAATTCAATTTTGTCAAAGCAGCTGTAATATGATTTAGACTATGATCCACTTGACGCTACAAATATTTCGAAACATTTTTTGTTGGTCAGTTAATGAATTTTTTCTTCTGATTGGTCAGTCAAATACTTTCAAGCATTTATAGCGTCGCTATAAGTGGACCGCACCTTTAGAGAGTAACTTATCCCTGATACAAAATAACGTTTTTCTATCTATGACTATGGCCCGTTTATCGTTTGGCTACAATACGGTACGCTCAATTCCGACCGTGCAAGAATGGCTTCTACGCACGACGGAAAGGCGAAACTCTTCGGCGATTCTCTTCTCTCCGGCGCACCGGAGCCTCGCCGCGCGTAATTGTGTACCTTGCGCTCTTCGATCAACGTCCGGTAACGAGTTGACATACCGCGCAAAAACGCGGATCGATAGCGTGTGCATTACGGCCGTGTGTTCATCCGTTACGATCGCGTGTATACGTGCGTATACGTGTGAACGCGCGCGCGTCCATACGCGTGTGTGCCTGTGTGGTGTAGTCACAGACGAGGCACCACCCGCTGCAGGCGGTCGCCACCGGGTACACGAGCGCGAGCACGCGACTGAATTTCGCGGAGCGATAAGCTTTCGGCGAAGAGGACATTTCAGTTGACGGCAAGCTGGCAAGTTCCTCGAACAGCTCTCAGAAATTAATTTTATTTTTGGACTTTACGCCCGCGTCGCCATGCGACATTCGCAGAGGAATCGTCAAATGAGTATTTTGTATTTTACGATCTAAAATAAAAGCATTCTATTCTTCTATTTACTTCATAAAAAAGAACACACTCTCTCTCTCTCTCTCTCTTTTAATTAAAAAAAAAAGATATCCGTAAATCTCCACCTGCAATCATATTTTTACCTTTTCCATCTGTAATCTAATAATAAGTCTTTTTTTTTTTTTTATTCAACCCAAGTTTTTTTTACTGTTCTATAAAGCTTTCAAAAAATGTGGAAAAATTCAGAGTTACTTTTCAACATTTTAATTACATTACCAAACAGTTCTTTCAACTGAAATTAAAGCCTGTATGTAATAAAAATTGAAATATGAGCAAAAATGAGAATAAAATTTGAAAGGGAAATTTCGTTTGTACCAAAAAAAAAAAAGCCAGATTGCAGATGAACGGTTAAACATGGCCTTCTGTTTTAATCTTGTAATCTAACATTAAATAGTCCTCATGCAAATAGGACATCATCGCCGACGCGCCGGAAACGTGCCGCATATTTACATCGGAACTAATTCGCATTATACGGAAATCTGTCGTCGAACCTTATGATACTATTTTTTATCTTGCCGGCACTTTGCATCACGCCGCCCCGACCGTTGTTTACGTAATAAACATTCTTCTTCGTGATAAAGAGCGCGCTTAGGCGGGCGGAAGAGGTTTCTTTCAGAGCGTTTCTTCGGAGAATACGTGGTTTCGAGGTGGGAAGGTACTTTGTCTTTGCACCATCGCGCGTGCAGTGTTGGATGCTACGGCGTGAAGATCTTTTTTTTTATAAATCGCTTTTATAGCATGCTATCAGGTCGCTGTATAAATAATATCCATTTATCCCCCGCAACGCTAATATTTACAGCGAGTTTATTTACACCTTTTTTCGCTTAAGCACCTATAATGCTACTAATAACCAGATAGAGTATAACCTACTAATTATCCAATATTTTTTAATAATACTTTTTGCATTATTCAATCATATAATGTATTATATATGTGACGGCTTGTTAAATTAAATTCGTTACAAACCCTGGTTGTTATATCCTCGGAAATAAATTTTATAGACTATATACGATTTTTCTATGAGCAACTTGTACAACAAGTTTAACTTTGTTTGTTAAATCGTTTCATAGGACTGCAACCTTCGGTCAGTCAGCGAGACAGTCTTGATTATGAAAGAACAAATAATGTAACCAATAAAACAATGAGCAAGCAAGGTTGTATCAATTGTATCAAATACTTTCCTCCACGTGCGACCAAAAGACGATGCATAATTCGTGCACTCGTATTTTTATCTCATTATCTTATAGTTCCCGTCACTCTCACCAAGATGGAGAAAAGTAAAAACGTCTTTCCCAAGAAAGAAAAGATGATTGTCGCTCTTCTGTAACGTCTTTTTGATCATAAATTTCATGTTTGCGAGCAAAAGCGTTAAAGAAATACGATCTGTTTCATTTAAAAATTGAATCTGCATATTCCAGAATAATACATGTATCTTCAACACTCGCTACCAAATTTTTTGGTAGTATATTATCCTCAATGTAATACCGAAAAAGATTAACAGAAATTACCAGCTGCATAAATGGCGCAGTTTAAATCTATCATGTTGCTTGCGTAAAAATAATTTTAATTAATGCCACGTTCTAAGAATTAAAAATGTCAGAATCCAAGTGTATTCCCAAAGATATTATCTAAAATTTCTTTCAAATGTTAAAATCAACGAATTATTAGACGTTTAAAATTTTTCGTTAAAATTGGTTAAAGTTCCCTTAATATTTGATGCTCTAGTTACATTAATTCGCATTTTCTTCGTCGTACGATAGTGTTGCGAAAGATAATCGATCTCGAAATACGAAACCGCAGAAGTAAGGTAGCGGCTAACTATGTACGCTATAAGTTAATTTCTAGTTTCATACTAAGAAATTCTCTTTTCGTTGTGTCACTCGCGGTGTGGAAGGTTAAGCTGTTGCACGGCGGATTATCGATCCGCGGCGGAAAAAAGGCTGTTGCAATGCGTCCTATTTTAGGCTGCGAGCGAACAAGGCTTCGCGCCGCGTTGTTCGGTTGACTCTCTTCTCGTTGCAATCGGCTACACCGCACCTCACTCGTCAATTTTTTGTGCAACGTTTCAATGGCCAATCACTGACAAATGCTACCAAATATGCCCGTTACATAGTGTGTACAATATACCCGTACATCCATTTAAAATAATTTGTTAAAAAATATTGTCGAAACAGAAAAAATATGGAGCGAATAAACGACAATAAAAAGTATACACAATAGTATTTACTATTGTTTGATTGTTTCCTTATGACATTTGTATTTCGACTTACACAAAATGTTCCGTAAGATAAGTCAAGCATTTAATTTCTAATAGCAATGACTTTTGTAATTAACAAGATGTGATTATAATCAACTTTAATAATAATTAAAATTGAATTTTTCTATAATAAGATTTGTACAACTTACATTCGATCTTTTCCTTGCACTCTGCTATATTTTCTTATATACTTTCTAAATCTTTTAGAGTGAATTGTCACTTTAAAGTGAAATCTCTCGCTTTTAAAGATTGAACATTAAGCCACTCTTCTTCTAGACTGGCTCCAATTTTTCACTCTTATTTAAAGAGAGATTCCACTCCAAAGAGAGTATATTTTGATACTCTAATCTCTCTTCATTTTTCTTTTTTACATTTTTCACACATTTTATTTACATATTTTATTAATACACAATACGAAAATGCATATAGAAATTATTTTAACGCCTCGCCAAAATGTCATGTAAAAATCCAAAATAAAGTCACAACGTGAAAATTTCATGTCGATGAAATCGCGGCTAAAAAGTAATCGTATTTTTTCAGCGGGATACTAGAACAATAATGAACTGATTTTGCGATATTAACTCGGGAGCAGAACGGCAACGTTAGCCGGGGAGCGCGGCATGCGAAACGACTCGCATAACATCATCATCCCGCACGCATACCCGTATATACCGCATGCTTCGACAAAACTTTCGCCGCGCAAAATCTCGCATTTCTCCCTCTTTCTCTTCCTCACTCGGGCATCATTGCGGTTCCCCTTTACGTCGTGGATGTTCGGTCTGACGCGACCTACCCCAAAATCGCCCGTTAGGCCTTCACAGGCGGCTTGACGCGCCACGCGCGCAATTTCGTCCATGGACGAAACTTTCGCTGTACCACATCCGGCCCGAACCTTCCTTACGAAGTACGACGTTGCGTGGCCACCTCTGGCATAATAATTGTCCGACGCGTAATATGGTACAGTCCCGACAACGAGTACTCGTTCTCTCTGTGCGCGATGAAAATCGACTAGCGAGGAAGTATTAAATTTCGGATGACTCTGAAATTTTACAGCGCGCACATTCGGTTTATGCAATTTCTGTTCAAGGCAATTAAAATAAATTTTGTCCTTAACTCTCATTAAAAATTTATTTGCATTCAAAGCCAAATTGAGAGATACTCAATTATCAAATGTAAAATACGAAATATTAAATGAGAAAGTATGTTCAATGATCATTTTTTGTACAAGTCCTAGACGTTCCTAATTAAACGCATCTCGTTGAAATTGGTTTCAATTGCATTCGGCTCAATGTGAAGAATGCATGAATGAAAAAATTATTAAATTTCAAAAACTATATGTCAATTTGCTTTTCATCTCTCAACATTAAAAACGTAAAAAAAAGGACATATTATGTTAAAGCATATGTTAAATAAAAAAATGTTTACACGAGCAGACTAAAAATATTACGTCAAAATCTATTATAAAATATAATTTTTTATATTTTCTATCATTTTAATTGCCAAACCGATAAAAGAGCGTACTTTTAAAATTTATTCATGTTTTTTTATATATTTTTCACGCTTCATATTTTGCAGTGTGTATACAGATACTAAATTATTTTAATTAAATGTATAAAATGTGAAAAAATGTAAGTACATCAATACGTCCAATTTGAAACATATATTACGACAGCATTGATAATACGAGGGAAAAAATGTAATACAGATATCGTTTTTCTATTAACAAAATTTGAATATTTTGCACATCGATACTTTTAATTACGGAGTGATATAACGTAAATATAAATTTACATTTCGATATATTGATGTACAAAGATATTGAACTGATGTTGGCACAACTCCTTGTAAGTTAATATTGACATAATTTGGCTTAATGCAAAACCTAGACGCCGCGTAACAGTTGGTATTTGCTTTTCTTCCATATGTATTTACCATATTCCAGGTTGATTTTATCGCTTTGCCGTGAAAAAATGTCGACAAAATTGATGGAAGAATCGCGCCTAAGCTTTTCGTTAGACCGGGAGAGAGAGATACGAGAAATAATTTAAATATACTGAGTTTAATATTTATTTAAATCCTCGCATGTTTTACGCAATATGGAGATCTGTGCATACTAATTTGTAGCAAGTTGAAATTGAGATCAGTGTTATCACGATTAATTGCAAAAAATCAATGGTTCATCAGAAAATATATCTGAAAATTTTAGTATAGAGAATTTATTTTTTCCAATACTTTGAAAACAAATATTTAGAAATAATATTTTTCCTAAAAATATATAGTTTAAAATCAAAAGTCATATATGCCAGTATCTGATTAAATCAAGATTTTAATTATACACACTTTTCAATACAATCCATAATTATTTATTACAAAAATTATAAACTTTCGGGAAATAAAAATTATAAATTCACGACACAAATTTAGATCTTCAGCAGTCAAGATCTTAGGAACATCGTCTAGAAATGGGTCTCTTCCTATAAGCATTAGTTAAAGTTAATTGAGACTTGAGTGATTCTCTGAGAATCAGTTAAACCACCGTTAACGTTAACCGACACCACAGAGAACAGTCCTTATCGGTAAATCCGTCGCTGTTCGCTGATGAATAGCCGTGAATGTTTCAGTTTGCAATTTCGAGGAGAATCATCGCGTGCGGAGGAGCTTGCGAGTAATCGGGAATCGAGACGCAGAACGTGCGTTCGTGCGTGGGATCGTTGGATAATGCGCGGCTATTTCACGCCGATGCTATCGCAACATTTTTATGACGCGATACAGTAACGCGTTACGGTATTACGCTCGCATTACCGATAATTATCGTTAACGTTATTTTGCGTAATGCTCGCACTCGCGATACGCACTTTGTTGAAAGAAAGAAAGGAAAAGAGAAAAAAAATTTCATTTATATGTGTACATACGTAAAACTTCAAACCGCAGACATTAATATGAATTTATTATATACATGATGTTCGTAATCTTTTGACACTTAATGAAAAAATGTTTGATTAAAAAAATCTTACTCGATTCTCTTAGATTTCTTATTTTCATAAAATAACGATCATCTCGCGATTTTGTTAGGGAACTGATTGCATCCCTATGAAAAATTTTTCATGTCTACAAATCTTGCAAATTGTCCTGGTGCTATCCCAAAAATCTATTAAATTACTCTGTCATTTTTTTTTCTAAAAATGTTTACCGACAAAACATTGAAATTTCAGCAACGTGAATATTGGAAATGTCGAATCATTCGATATCGACAAATAATCGGTATTGCTCGTGTCGCGTCCAGCGATGGGCCGATTGCCGAAATCCGACGCTTTTCGACACGTTTTATTCATAGCATGGGCTTTTAGCCCGTACGTATGTACACAAGGTCATTGACGCGGTACACTTTTATCGTTAAGTATGGTCGACGATGAGTGGTTTACACGCGGTTGGTTGGATCTCGTTGTATTTTTTCTTTTTTTTTCATTCCTCCGCTTCGTACGTATATCCTGTGTCGGAATTGAAACGACCGAAACGAACTATAACCGGAATAATTCCATGCAACTCATTGCATATTAAAACAAGTTCTTCAGTCTCTGAGACGCTAATACGTAATAATATATGATGTGAAGACTTGTAAATTATTATTACAATTGTGATTATAGACATAATTATTGTAGCCGTACCTATGTCAAGATTTCTCTTTGAGTATTTAAATATTAAGTATTTTAGATATAAGCTGATTTTACAAAGATTAATTGCATATTTATTAATTAATAATCGATGCTTATAGCATTGTTAAATTGATCAAAAATCGGATTTTTTACTACCTTGTTATTTCTTTAAATTAGAAAATGATATTGTTACAATTAAACAAGTAGCATGACGGTCATATTATTAATTAATATAAAGAGAGAAATAAAGTTTATTTTTAAAAATTATTATAAAAACTAAATACTGTTGAAGCGGAACACTGTGTGTAGAATCAATGAAAAGTGCAATTATCAAAATTCTTAGATTAAATAAAAAATTTGCTACTCGAAAAACTGAGTTACAAAAAATCCAAAACAAAAAAGGAAAATTTTATCATACATAAGAACGAAATTGATCGAGAGCTTAGCTCATTTCCGGTGATTCGTTGAATCGCCAGATGCTTGCTTTGAATCCAGTTTTTGTATCAATCAACGATAATTGAGATGCTATCAGAGCAAAATGAGTTGACCAATCTCAACGCTCGCTTTCGAGGATCGACGATGCTCACTCATATTCGGTGAGTGACCCGCAATCGCTGGTCTCAACGACCAGCAACACCAAACATTTATGTGCTTACTGTCCGGCCTGAAAATATCGTACTCGAAGTGCACACAAGGACCCAGACCCTCCTCAACGACAATATTCGATATCCGCGTTATGCTTTTGCGTTTTAAACTTTTATTAACTGTCGCGCGCTCGCAATTATATACACACTGTGTAAGGGCAAAGTCTTCACAATAACGCGCGTGTGAAAAAAAAAATCAAAGATTTTTTAATAAATTTCATTTCAGCAAAATTAGTACGTATGACGGATTTAGCAAAATTACATAGTATTAAAAATTAAAAGACATACATATATAAATACTCTCTAAATCTGAATCAGTGGATAATCACTGATATCAGTGCCACGTATGCCACTGGTAATCAGTGAATTAAATATGAGATCCTTACTATAACTAATCTTTATTACGTGATTTAACTAACCTTGTTTTAGTGCTTAAATTCAATGAATATTGGACAATTGAAATTAATAATACAAATATCAATATTTTAGTTATATAATGCTCAAACATTCTTTCTTTTTTAGTTAAACTTCACTAATTACCAGTACCAAGTATGTCACTGAGTAATTAGTGACTATCCACTGATTCAGATTTAGAGTAGATATTTAAAAATTCGATTCGATTAATTTTAATTTAATTTTAGTTTAATAAAGTTTCTAAATAAGATTTCATTATAAATTATATTTGAAAAGATATATAAAGGAGTATTAAACATTAAAAAGCTATGACCAATAATTTTCCAAATTTTGTTAAAGAAGATTTAATTTAAAATTTGCGAGATATTTTCTCTTTAAAGAGAAATTTAAATTTGGTCTATGAAATAATTCTATATATGTACAACGAGTTTACAATTTATTTTCGACTTCAGAGAAAAGTAGATGAGATACATATCATACGAATATCGCTAAATAAGACACTAGTTCGATGAGGAGAGTTACAACGATAGCTCTCCGCGTTCAGTTTCACTCAATAATGTAGATACTGCGCAAGTTGCACAATTGCGAAAATATTTCGTAAAAAGTATTGTGCGAAAATAAAACTTTTCTCGATGTACCTATACTTTATCTCGGTCTTTATACGGAAGCTTTTATATTGACAATTATGATATATCTGCAGTAATTAATGTAAATCAAAAAAACATTTCTACGTAGCGTTTTATCATTTAGCTATAATCGAATTGTATCAGAATGTTATATTGAATATAAAAAACATTTTATTAAATATTTCATGAAAGCAACGATGCTTTTTATTAAGTCGCATGAAAGAGAAAAAATAGCGCTCTCGTAACGGTTTTTTCAGAACTCCCTTTGGAACGTTGGGAATTTCGAAAACCACGAACAAACAGGAAACAATTACGAAAAAAAATTCGCGGAACGAATTCCTATCAATTGCATTAATTTACCTATTCTTTTCAGGGAGCGATCGCGATATTTCGCTGCATTGCGCATTGCGACGCATCGGATGTATCGCATGTGGATCGCGAAGAATTAATCAGTATTAGAATTAATAAGTACACCGGCTAAAAGACGATGCACCTGCTATTTCGATGTATATCGTACAGTGTATACGATTCCGATCGACACGATCATTACAGCCAGTAAGAAGGCAGTCGACCTCGATATCCCACGTCCGTTCGCCGCGTAGAAAGCTTATAATTTGGCAATGACCACGCAACGGCGGTGACAAAAGAAGTATACGCGCAAGTCTCGAATGCATACACGGCGAAAAGAAAGGAAGAAAACGCGAACGTGGACGTATCACTTCGCGAGGCTGATAACCGTGAACGTCTCGTGCACGCGCACACACACGTGCACAAGTGCACCCTGCACACGCGTGTACACGTTGCGCGCGCCTATGCTGAATTATGCAGCCTGCATATTTTCCGGTCTGTTTGGTGGGTCTCAAAGCCTAACCGGTAACCCGGCAGTCTGCGCACACGCATACGCGCACACACACACACACACACACACACCGGGTGACTCGTCTGCAGAAGCCACGCAGAACGCGCGAAAATTTTTCAATTTCACAGCAGGCTGCGCCTGCAAGAGCGCCCGCCGTGAAAGAAGAATCTCCCTCGAGCGAGGACGATTCCAAACTGAGAATAGAATAATGATGGGGCCGCAAAGAGATTCGTGGAATTTCTTTGCGACAGGCAGCGATCTCGTTCTCTCGAGCCATTATTAGCTTCCACACGCACAATCTGAATAAAATCTCATGACGTTCCTTCATAATAATAAGTAATCAAGAAAACGTAGATTATACGTTAGAAATAATTTATTAATTTACCCCACAGCAAGTATAAATTTTGCTCATTGAGAGACCCCGTAAATGTGAGATGAAAAGTAATGAAACGTAAATCGTTGTAGACAATTTCGAAGACGAATGTGCGACATTAATTGCTAAGTATTTATGGAACTGTACGTTGAATACTAATCGACCATATTCGTTAGATTTAGAAACTCCGTTCCTAAATGGAAACTATTAGCCTACGTCGCGCTACGTAAAAGAGACTTTGTCGTTTATTATAAATTATAATTCAATTTGCCGCGAATGGTCGTGATATGACAGCGACGAGATGTCGTCGGAGTTTTATTGTAACGCACGTAATTCGCCGATTGATCGATCGACGATTTAATGAACGCTAGCGAACCGGCATCATTGTGCCGAATCGAACGATGCGTAATTTCCGCGCGGCCGGTTTATAAATCCTGATTAATTATTTGTCACTGAAAGTAGTAATAGGTATACGAGGAGTACTTTGAAAATTCAATAATTTCGGCGGCACGGTTTATAGCCCATTATTCCCTACGAAATTAATATCTACCGCACGGACCAATTATTTCGACATTGAAAGCACTGTTGTTTTGATTAATCTAAACGTAGCCGGAAAAAAGCATCTATCAACATCGGAAATCGATCCGCGGCTGGGAAAATAAGCACAATGTGTACAGCGCGACGCGAATTTTATCGTGGCTCAGACTCCAACGATACACAAATCCCACTTCGTCTCTCCTTTCTGCCAATTGTCATTCAAAGAGTCACTATCAAAAATCCGACAGTCTATGAGAGACCACTAAGCCAACGAGTCCGAACGAATAGAAACGCATGACTTGCATCTCCGTGACAGGTTGCGTAGTACTTTTTTACGTCTCCCGTAATTTTATAGAATACCTGTCAAATTACGAGATGCCGTTACTCCGCGTATACGCATACACGCATGCACGTAATCGTGCAATGAATCTACATAATAACCGACAACAGCACTCGTATATTTTCTATCACGCAATCGATTTGTTTTCGCATCTCCGCCATTCGCCTGTAGCGCGTTATGCCTATTTGTTCGCCATTATCGATCATTTGCCAAGTGCTTGGAACTTAACCCCTCTTACAAAAGACTCGTGAAATTCCATGAATATCTATGTTTTTAATAGACGAGAAAGAGAGAGAGAAAGAGAGAGAGAGTTTTATATATTTAATTTAAAGTTGTTTCTAAACACGTTCATTATACACTTATTATTAGTTTTAAAAAATAATAAGAAATATAATCGAGAATTATGATACAATTAATTGAATCTTAATTAAAAATTCGCTCGTGATAATGTTGACTTCACCTCGTTACTTGATTAAATAACATCCATATTAGATAATAAAGGAGTGCTTATTTAATTCATCTAAAAAGAAGTCATGTCGGCAACAATTAAATTTCCAACAAAATTATTGGCCACTCGTATAACATTGCTTCAGACGTACCTAAATGAGGATTTCAGAGTTGATGTGGGAAATCATCTTTTTGCATTACGTAACTCATAAAATGCGGGCAACTGTTCACGGCCAGTTAGTCATAGTCGCTTATTTTAAAGTTTCGCAAAATCCGGATTTTATTACGACGGACATTAAATAATGAATATTTTATTATGCGGGGTTCAAACGTCGATTTATGATCCGCCTCATTACTTGGCACGATCACTTGACATTATGTGACTTCTAACGCACAGCGTGAGGTGCTCACCTTTCATCTACTAGTAATAATTGTCCTCGTTACTTCTTCGAGAGATCGTCTACAAGTTTTTATGAGAATATTTTACTTTTTACCGAGGCAATCCGCTTTTTTCTTCGATATTATTACACTGTTATGGCGAGTAATTGAAAAATTGTGAAAAGTCAAATTAATTTCAATTACAACTGAACAAAGAATACCAAATTTTTAGTAAAGCGTAACTTTTAATCTACCTTGCTCAAGATTTTTATTCCGCTTAAAATACAATTATAATATAACGTTTGTTTAATTGAATCAAAGAGTTAAATGATAGAATATATCACGAGTTTATCACACATTGCATTCATGAAATAAACATGTGAAAAATTATTTTGTAATAATAAATAGAAATTCGCAACGCGCAAAGTACAATAGTCACTTTGACAGTGCGTAATTTTGTAGAAATCAGTGCGATTATTGCGAACGTTAATATGTACATATGTAATATAATTTGTCTTTTTAGCTGCACTATGCTCTCTCTATCTATTTTACACATATAATATATAACTATTTAACTATTACATCATAATACAAATATGGTAACACAAACATAATTTTAATATATTTTCACATAAAATTGTAGAGTTTATACTTCACATATGTATACTTATACATTCATCTATCAATTTCATTATATAATATTATATTTTAATTATATTACGAAAAAGAAGTGATTAAATTATTCTATTTTCTAAAATATAACTAATATTAAAATTTCTAATAATAATATTTATAATTGTATGAAATATATATTTAAATATTATTAATATAAATTATATATTTAAATATATATTTATAAATTATAAATATATACTATATAAATAATATATTTAATTAAATAAAATATGTATTTATACAACACAAAATGAGAGCATATAACATATGAATTATAACAAAGCATATAAACAAACATAGCTAAAAAAAACAAATTAATTGCAAAATTGATTAAAACGCTCACCATTTCGCAATGTCCCCCGACGTCCATCGATGCATCTTCCGCTGCAATTATATCTGCAATACTACTCGGAAGTGATTCAGGAGTCTCTGCGTCGTTCCATATCGATTGCACTTCATTTCACTTCACTTAATACGTGAAACTCGCGACACGAAATTCGCGGAATTGCAATTTTAACAAATTTAGTAACTCACGAATTTAATAATTAACAAGTATTTATCGTAAAACGAAATTTGTGCAAACTTGGTTAAGGAGTTCTATATGTCTGTTATATTTCATTTTACGTCACTTCATTTCACACACAATGCACTCGCGACGGGAAATCCACGATTTGATTTGTAAATTTATTTAAGGAATATTTATAACAAGATACAAAATTTACCAAGTTTTTTTAAATTATAATTTATCATAAGGTACTTACGAATTACGTTTAAAGTACTTTTATAGCGAAACGAAATTGGTTTAATATAAATTCATTATTTCGCAACATTTTTACGAAAATTATTTCACTTCGCAATACCTCTTCGCAAAGGTTTTTCCTGCAGTATTCCTGTAAAGATCGTCGCCTCGTAATGTGTTACGAAACACAATTCCACAATCTTTTTGCGAATGTCATTTAACGGAAATCACGGAAATTAAAACGTGTATAAAAATCCAAATTTAGAAATCTAAAAAATTTCTGATGTTACCGCTAAATGATATTTCTATTCTTATATATTAGAAGCGAAATACTCAAAAAGTGTATAAATAAAAGATACGAATTTTTAAAAACACGGAATTGTAAAAAGAGAATCTAGTATGGCCAGAATAATTATACGAGAAATTTTCTCTCTTCCGCCAAATTTAATTTGTAGCACAAGTAATGTAAATAGTTAAATTAGAAAGTAAACGAAAAGAATAAGAAACAAAAATCACGAAATTAAATAAAAAGCGAAAATCGCGATTATAATAAAGATGACAATCAAATTTATAAAACTCAGACGTCAATTTCGATGTTAATTGCAAGAAAGGTCTATGCTGAAAATTGAAGCACCGAGAGTAGATATAAAATTCAATTGCGACTGTAAATTTATTTGTATAACTATAATTTATAAAAATAAAATAAAAATGTATATTATAACAAAACAATCCTATTTTAAACTATCTATTTTAATGAATATTTTTTAAAGCAAGAAAAATATCACTTGGACTTTTTTTCCACTCGGCGTTTCGTATCTAAAAATTCATACTTGCATGCAAAAATCTATCCGCGAAATGAATCGCACTGATTTCAGATTCCGGAAAAAAACCATCACCCATACCCTAAATTATACTTACCAATACTTCGTCTATCCTGAACCAACTACATCTTGAATCTGGATCTGCAACAAAAATATAACGTCGCCAATTAAGTTAAACAAACTTGACAAAGACAAGTTTAAATTATCTTTTACAATAACTTAAAGTCATACTTTTAAAAGTTGAAAAATTATGCAAAGCTAATGTGGAATTATATTGGTTATAATATATATGAATAAATATGTAACCCTGAATGAACATGAAAATTATAAAATATTATTTTCACAGATTTTTTTTTTATATTAATAGTCACAATAATAGAATTTATTAATATAGTATAATCTTTAAAACTTTTAGAGTGAATCTCACTGAAGAGTAAAGTTTCACTCTTAAAGATTAAAAATTGAGACTCTTTTTTAAAACTGGCTCAATTGTTTTCACTCTTTAGAGTGAAATTCCATTCCAAAGAATTTAGAAAGTATAAATAATATAATTTATTTACCGCATGGTTGCTCAGCCATTGCTCGATGCCACCTAGGCCTCGTCCTCCTCTCAGCTCCTTCGTTGCTGTTCCTTTGCTGTTGCCTTACTGGTGTTTGCCCGATGCTTACTCGGAGAAAAGACGATTGATTACGATTGATTATCTTGACGCGATACTTTACACGGCACTTCCGATATTAACTATACGCGACACGCACTTTATTATGACGAAACAACAGCACGAAGAAAGTTACGATCCGCTCAAGGCCGTGAGACGTCCAAATGGCGGAACGGGCGGACGGGAAGGGTAACCGAAAATTGCGTAGTCAACTTCAAACGCTAACGTTACCAACCACCGCGCCGCGCTAGCTGCGACGATATTGCCCTTAGCTGCGCTTTACACACCTTCCAAACTTCCTCTTTCTGTAACAATGCGTTTTAAGGCTACAATCATATTACGAATGCAAATAAATATGCAAATTTTTTAAGACTGCAAATACACATCCTTGGAGCATAATATTCAAATATAATCCTCGCTTTGCCGATTGTTTGTACAATATTTTTCGTTTGAGTAAGCATTGCCTTAGTGCACGATCTTACAATCTACATGACTGATAAATATAACAAGGCGAGGCTGTGCCAATAAAACTGTACCTACTACTTAATTGCGTTGTGACATCGATTGAATCAGATTCGGTCAATTCTTTCTGTATCCGTAACCTTCCGTAAATGCTCTGATAAATATTTTTCTTAAAATTTTACATGTAACTTTTCAGAATTTTTATATAAATTTAGAATTTTTTAGAACTTTTACATAATTTAAAAAAATTTTTCAGATTTTTTATAGAAAATGGAATTCATTTAAAAAAAAAAAGTGTTAAAAAAGTTTACATACTTTCTAGAATTTTTCACGTATTTGAATTCTGAAATATTCTAATTTTAGAATTTTCTCATTTTATAATTTCCGCAGAAAACTCTTACGAAATTTGAACAAGTTTAAGGTATTTTTCTAGAAATCTTCATAAATTAAAAGTATGACAAATTCTTGAAAATACTACGAGATATAAGAATTTTTTTCACCATGATCATTAAAAATTACAAGAATCAAATCGTCAATTTTATACTGATATTACAATATTACGTGAAACAAGTTAACGGTTAGACGATGTTCAAAAATATATAATCGAAATTAACATTCCTCATATGATGCATCTCTGACGTACGAAATAGTATGTTACTAATAAATATAATTAATTAATAACAGTCGATGTGTTGCGATTTCCTTTACTTGCATCTTCCAACGATTCGCATATTAATACTCAAGCTTTTAAATCAGAAACGATAGGTGCTGTGATATAATTAAACGATGAAAAATTCAAAGAACGATGCGAAATTCGGTTTCAAGTATTGTCAAGAAAGAAATTATCGAGCGTGATCAAACAATTCCCATTTCCAGTCGCTTTAACCGAATAACAATGTTTTAAACGAATAACTCGGCGTGAATTATCTGCCTCGAGTTGGATAAGTAGTCATTGCGTAGAGATGCTTACGCGTCGTTAGTCGTTGGGGAATTGATTATTCACAAAGGAGCTGACAATCGCTAATTGTTCGCGAGGAATGATCACGTTTCGAGAAACAACGCGGAGCAACTCACGGAGCTGCTTGCCTGCCGGCTCGAGTCTCAACGGGCGAATGATAGCACGACGACCTTGCGTAAACAACACGGCACGGGGCGCCGTACGTTACTCCGTTACAATAACAAATACTAATACAAGATCTCGCGCCAACCGAACTATTCGAAATTATTAAAAACGTTTTGATTTAAGAAATAAAATGTAAACGGCGAGTTCTGCTTCTTCCGTATTTTAGATTGATTAAATCACCTTCTCATCTATTAGGTGTTAAACTTAATTCCTGCCGTTTTTCGTCTCCAAAATTGATTTGTTTCGGAGGGAAATACCTTAATCAAAGTATTATTAATAAAGTATTATTAATTAGCAATAAAGTAGAAAATGGAGGAAATTACTTTGATTAAGGTATTCATTCATCTTCCCTTCGAAACAAATCAATTTTGGAGACAAAAAACGGCAGGAATTAAATTTAACACCTAATACATACTCAAAATGTTAAACACTTATATCGATTAAAATTATTAGTTTAGTAATATAGTAAAGAATTAAAGCTCGTAAAGTAGTTAAATAATTTAATGTTTCTATTAAGTATAATCTGATAAGAGAGAAATAGAGAGTTATTCTTTCTTGATTTTATAACTTCATTGAAGAGCATATTTTAAAACCATTCTAATATTTTTAAAGAATAAAAATAAAAAGAAATATAAAAGTTGTAATTATATCACGAAATAATGAAAAGTATAAAGTTTTCAATAATCTTCGTAAAAGAATTCAAGATGAAAAATGAACATTTTCATTATAAAGGAATAAAATTATGATATACATGTCATAAGATATAAACTCAGATTCTCTACCAAGAATGCAGAAAGTGTAAAAATTTATTCTCTCCGTAATCGGTTCAATATTTCATAATATACATTTCACATTAGTTTAACATTATTTACACACGCGAAATATTTTTAAATTTATTTGTTATATAATTGTAGCAATACCATCGCAATTTATTCTTATTTTGCATGTCAATCATCGTCTTCTATACAGCGAAATATATAGTAAACTAATATTATTTATTTATAAGAATATCAATAGTAATGTAATATTTCTTAGTAAAAGAATTTACCTTAAAACGAATAAATACAACAACAATCACTGCTTCAATATAAAAATAAAAATCCGATAAAAAAAATTTTATATAATATATACACTGAGTGCAAAAAGTATTCGTACAGAGAAAAGATTTTTTAAAAAAACTTTATTTTTAAAAAGTAAATATTATTCCAGCGAAAAATGAGTTATCGAATTGATGTCGAATCGATATCGATACGATTTCAACACTAATTCGACGTCAATTCGACGTTTAATTGACGATCATTTCTTGCTGGGTACTTAACAATTTATTTATAAAAAATACAATAGACTGTATGTTTCTTAATATTATACCAAAAAGATGTGTATTAGTTATAGAAAATATATCATCTGAAAAATAAGCAAAAATTAAAAAATTAAAAATCCTATTGTTTGGATCCTCAAAAAGTATTCGTACAGTTGAGAAATTTAGCTTCTAAAATCAGGAATACATGCAAAACTCGTTTGCTTATGTTAAAACAGAATATATTCATTGTATAAAATTGATAATTAATGTTTATTTTTACAAATGAGACTTTTTTTATAAAAAATTCCTTGTACAAATACTTTATGCTCTCACTATACATACAGTGAGTACACAAATTATTCATGAAAGGAGGTATCTTTAAAAAACTTATTTTTAAAAGTAATTAATTAGCAATTTATTAACAAAAAATAATAATTACCTTATGTATCTCAAAATTATTTTATCTAAAAAGAAATTAAAATGTATTATCTAAAGACAAGCGAAAATGAAAAATTGTATCGTTCGAATACTTTTTGCACTCACCATATATATACATATATATACATACTATTATATTATATAAATTCTATAAAATATATGTAACAGAATTTTCTTCGAATGTACTATGACATTTATAAAAATTATTAAACATTAAATTATTTTTACTAAAACAAAGTATTAATAAGAACCTATTATATCCAATTTTAATGGATGCATATATAAACTGCAATATTATTATTAAATTATTAATTGTTATTAATTATAGTTATATTAATATTAATTCTTTACACGTTGTACCGAATATTCAAGCATGGTTCATTAAATAATTATCCTACTATATATTTTCCTACTAGAAATATACGATGAATGAACTATATACCAATATCAATATAATCGACATATTGTAAACTATAAAATATCGACGTCTCACAATATTAATTATAATTACAATGTACATCGTATGTATCATTATGTGGTAAAGAAAGTCTAGTTTCATTATTTTAATATTATAAAATTATGAAGTCTTATGATGAAGAAACAGAATTGTAATACTATTGTAACAACACATAACGTTCTGGTTAAAGAATCGTCTTACATATTTCAACGCGTTAAATATTATCGGCGATGCGAGTATTGTGCGCGTATTATCGCCACGCTCGCTCGCGCGCGCGGAGCGCGTAGTATCACGTACGACGTGATTGACCTCTGCGAGACTTGGACCGAACGCGCACCTTAGCGACGGAAAACGTCCTAGCCGAATGCCTGATGGAATCGGAATGAATAGTCGTTGTGGACTGCGTATATCTCTTACGCCCTGGGCTTTTCTTCTCTCCTCCCTCACGAAACGCGGCACGAAAAATGTACGAATATAATTTATGCAATATATAATTACAATCAATATATATGATACCAGTATGAATTTATTAAATATCTATATAATAATTAAATATGAAAAATTACTTATGGAAAATATAGATTTATTGTAAATACATATAATAAATTTAATTTATTTATTTAGAAAATTCGTTATTATATGTTGAATAAATATATCTCATCGCGTATAATCTATAATATTTAATTCTTTAAAAAAGAGAGAACATATTTCTTATCATGTGTTATAGAATTTTTAAATGTTATTTATGTGAAAATTTATAGAGAATCATTAATAAGAAATTATTTTGTTCGGTTGTATTAATGTATCACGTTCCATATTATATATGATACTGGATATTATTATCCTACATTATATGATTATTCCATTCCGTCGGGTATATTTTTCATTTTATTATATTATTTTATTTCCTTAAGTAAAATTAATTTGTTAAATATACAACTTAATATTAATTTATTACAAGTACAAATACTACATTATGTATAAATATATATTGCTCTTCTTTCATTAAACTTTTTAATTTATTTATATAACTCATCCTAAATAAATAAATTAAGACATAAATGTTTAATTACCTAATCTGTAAACAAATTTTAATAAGCTTTGAACGAGTAATTCACAAATCAGCGTTTTTCATAAAAAAAAAACCTATTTGAAAACCATGACTCGTTGTGAACATTAAAAGTACAGATTAGTAATTAAAATTTCGAATGCGACAATTTTATGTTTGCACACAAACTAAAAATAAATTACGATAAATATATGTAAAGAATAATTATTCATTAAACAATAACTGATTATATATACATACATGTACATACATAATAATCCAAATCTAGCTATGAAGAAGATTATCACATCGGTGCGTAGCTAATGGCGATCGTACAGAAATTACAAACTAAATCAATACGAATGTCACTATCAGACAAGACTATGATTATTGTGATAATTAGATCTAAGCGCATGGCCGTAGGAAACAAATATCAAAATATGCAACAGGTAGCTTCAGCAAATAACGTTCATCACTTTTGATGGAAGAGAGAATGTGAAAAAACAAACGAATAAATTACTCTGGCTCCAACAAATCTTCAAAAAATGCTTTATATCGTGTCGAAATAATTATGCACAAACACCGGCGTATGAGGAAACATTATTTTTACTCATTTTTACTCACATTTTACCATTATACCATTTATTCCTCCCAACAGCTCATTTCATTATACCTTCATAAAAGTGCAAATTCAAAAGGACGTTCTGAAGGAATCAATGTCCGCTTTTACCTTGTCCCAATTGCCTTCTCCTTCCGTCTGCTCTTAGCAAACATCGATTAGTTCTTTTCCTCGAGGCCTTTCGCGACTGTTTCTCGTCACTGGCCTCGACACTCGTTTTGCCGACTTTTGCACATTTTTAGAAATTCAGGTTGCGTTAAATTGCCGGGCACGAATTGTGTTGGCCGCGTGTTGCGCTCTGATTCGATGGCGGTCACGTCTATGCTGCACGCGAACCTCGATCGCACGCATATGTCGACTGAAGATGGTAAGTATAAGAGAAAGATATGGTACTCTGATCCGGCATTAATTTATTTTCTTTATAAGTGAGAAATATTCGTTATAATTTGAAAGAAATGCTCATTTATGTTTATTTAAGTAAATAATCTATACTTGTAAGTTTAAAAAAAGAAAATCTTTTAAGTATATTTTTAAAGGCAAATTTTATCAATATCGAATCCAGTGCATAAATGTGTAGAAATGACGTACGTTAAAATTTCGTAGAATAAAAACAACTGAAATTATAGTGAAAGAGATTAACAAAGGTATTATCGTGAGAAATGGTTACTCGCGCATAAATAATTTGCAATCATAATCGGAATAATCATAGGGCAAATCGAGCTACTTGTAGTTATTATAAGAAATTTTATGAGATTCCTAGAGAAACATAAGCAATGAAAAAGCAAAAAGTGATACAGGCAAAAATAACGCTATTACCAGAGATAATTCTTTTATATATTAAATTCTCCGAAATGCGAGAACGATGCCATTCGAAAAAAGAGAGCCACTTCTCGTGGGGCCACTTTGTGATTATTGTCGTGACAAATTACAGAAACAGCATGGCACACATGGCTGCATCATGATATAACGCGATATACAAATTATCCAACTTTGTAGTCGCCGTTGTAATTCGAAGGGTATGAAGTTACGATTGCGGGTCTGGCGTATACGGTACTTGATTACTAGGGCGATTACAAAGTTGTTCCCTCTCGAATGCCCCTTTCGTTTTTCTCTACAGCAGTAGCACAAGGTCGCCAGAAATTCGATGGCGTGTGGCAATTGTTGAGAATGACCTGCACCGCGCGATACAGGAGTGAAAACAAACTCACTCTGTGGAATTCGATTGAACACGGAATAACTAACAATAGTGGATTATACATTTAAAACAAATGGCATTGTGGAGTACACAAGAAAAAATAAAAGTAATAAACATGATGAAATATATAGATGATATCTCTATCAGCTTTGAAATATATTAATGTATTCAATGTAAATTTGGGAGGTAGATCGATCGTCCAATGTTCATAAATTACAGCCCATTCATCAAGCGAAAATAATAAATTACGATGTTAACAACATCGGGACGTCAACAAAATAATAGAAAACACATTATTCAGTCGAGAGAATGGGTTGTGACCGATGATTCTCTACTGAGTGAGGAAATAATATGTAATTATTATTGCCGCAATTATACGCAACCAACCACATAATCTCTCCAAACATTGTAAATATTATCTGCGACAAGCTGCGCAAAAATATTATTTTAGCCTCTGTTTATAACGTTTTATCTGTCTTTTGCCCTCATCAACAAAACCTCGTAATTAGTCCAATTTTGCGGAGGGTATATATACGTACTGGTTTTAAAATGAAATACTTACTACGTTTTCTACGAATTTTCTACCTCTCTTTCTTTTCCCTCTCAATACCAATGACGTTAATTGCTAGCGTTACTCGGGGAAACCTAAATCTTTAAACGGTTGCATCAGTAGCGAATATCAATCAACATTACCAATTCTCTCTCAACTGAAGGAAAAATATCAGGAGACATTTTCCAATTTCCGCGGACGTATTTCGATAATTATATAATTGTACCAGTTAAACGGTAAAATTGTTATAATTAAAAGATTGCACAATTAAATAGCAATTATTACAAAAAATATTTACTATATCTACGAAAGATTTTTATTCATAATTTTAATTATTAATTCTGGCGTACACAATAATTATGATTAGTAATTCAACGTTTCGAGTTGTATTGACAAAAGCACATACATATACAAGATAATTTTCCTGCGATATACTCGATGGAGAAAGAAATTATTTGTAAGAATTCTTCGCCTTCGTATATTATCTAACATACACCAAAAGAGAAAGATACGTTTCCTCCATAAAATAATTAACATAGAAATGAGCAGCAAGAGACTTCGCGTCGCGATACCGAAGGAAACATGAAAATAAACAGCAGTCCATTATCGTTCCCTTATTTCTGCCTCGCAAAGTAATTCTGCGAGCCATCGGATCGTAAGAATTCGAACGCGGTTTCTATCGTGTAATAAATTTTTCTTCGAAGAAACGTGACTGCAAAGGTCTTCGCCCCTCCTCGATTGTACTTTGCAATAATTACAAGGCAATTAGACACTATATGGCATAACAATGAATATTTTATTAAAGGGGTTTTTGCGGCTTGATAACACCCACATTGGCATACCCTGTATATATAGCTTTTTCTTTTTTTTTTTTCTTATTCGATGAAGAACGTCATTTTGACGTCGTTTTACGTTATAGGAGCGCGTTTATATTAAATCGATAGTTCCTTAGCAGTGACGAAAATTGCGGATACGTTGGCTGCTGCAGCCACGAAAAGCGGACGTCTGAGGCGTCAGAATTTAATTACGGAAATGGAAGCGGCTTATAACTGTCGTAGCACCATCGCTACCATCACCATCACAGAGTTTTCCGCAAAGCACAGTTCCGCTCGCGCGCGTGCAAAACGTTGTGAAAGCAAACGCGTTTCGCTTATGCATCCAGTGGAAGACACTGAGAGAGTAGATGCGATATGACAATAGTCACGTCGATCAACCTCCGAATACAGATTACACGCTCTTTCTGAGGATCTTGTAGCTCTCGACAGTCGCGCAGATAGAAATACAAGAGATAGAAATAAAACTATTGATATATTAAGCAGCAGTGATATCCAATTTCGTTATTCACTTTTCTCTAATCGATATTCAATTATAATAAATAAAACATAGTAATCGCAAAATATGTTTAATAAGCTGCACAAACTAAACAGCCATGCTATATGTAGAGAAAAAAACAGGAAGAGAAATATGTAACTTTTACGGAATAAATGATCTGAAAAAGCCCGAAAGACGATAATTAATCTTCACGTTTATTTATTCGTTTCACCAAGCCATCTTTCTTCCGATTCTACGAATTTGCAGCAGCCAGTCTACGTTATACATAAATTACGAAGCACGGTATAAATTATGCAACGTGCTGAAAGAAACTCATCAGAAAGACCGTTAACTGAGAAATGAAACGCTGAATAAGTAACGACTGGCTAAGCGACGTGGCATTATTAATATCAACATATTCTTTTTAATTAACAATTAAAACGACTTTTCGGTCAATGTTCTGATCATTAACAATGACTCAAGAAGCAATGGCAATGTATTATCTTTCGATTTATTCGTGAAGCCAATTTCTTGTTTATTTGTATTTTTGTAGTATCAATAAATAATTTAAATTTATTGATACGTAAAATAACAAAGCAGTACTATTATTATCTAGTTTTTAATTATCAATTGGTTAATCGAGCGATCTTTTATCTTTATATTCTTTTTTTCGGTCTTTCGATTCATTACCTCTATTTTTATTTCACTAGAATGGAAACGCATTGCTTCATCGATCAGTGATGACACACACAGCATTGGACATCGATTAATTTTTATTAATACTATACCCGACACTAAAAATGTTCGACAATTATGTAGCTATGACTAAACACTAACTACTATTAAAGTCCATCACATTTTAACTAAATGATAGTTAAAGTCTAAAATCTAAATATAGATAGTTTCAGTCTCGTTCAATTTAAATATAGTGTAAATGTGAGAAAACAATGTTAAACTGATTACTGATAAATTTCATTTTTAAATATGCCCTACAAATATTCACATGTAATAGAGCAATGTCGCAATTTGTAATATGCTCGATAAGACAGTTATAAAAGTATATTGTCAAATCTACCATTTATCATATCATGAAGGCTTGCGCACGTTTATGATAAAATTATTTTTACACAGAATTGTAAATTAAGTTTGATCGACAGTTCACGCTTTTTATGATGGTCCATTATGCTGCAAATAATTTTAGATAGACCGAATCGATTACCACATGCTCTCGATAAGCGAATCTATTGCGCTACATGTCGTTTTTGCGCGCATATCACATCAATCTACGAAGCGTTACACGTCACTAATGAAAAACTGGTTCGCGATGGACAGTCACCGTTGATTCTTTACATCATACATTGAAAGCAGCCTTGAGTTTGCAAACTAGAACCGTTAAGAAGCGCAATTCAGTAAAAATAAATGGATATTCTGTAATAGAAAATATTTCAGAAAATATTTAAATACAAGAATAAGTTCGAGGATCTGGATATCTAACAAATAGGAAATAAAAAATAGCACTATGCGATTGTACGAAACATACGACAATTAAAGGGACTTATAGATGAAGATATTCGACATGTAGATCGATAAAACATGCAGTATTTCGATTTTGATGAAATATCGTGTACGAGTTGTTATCGCGCCTGTGTAATCGGATTTAAAGTTTGCGCAACACGTGTGTTTCCGGGGTAGGCGACGCGAGAGGAAAATGAATGGGGTAAAAGAGAAATGGTAGAGAGAGAGAGAGAGAGAGAGAGAGAGAAATAAGAAGCGAGCGCGAGAGGGAACGTGCACGATGAATGTCGTCATGCCCAACGATTTCAAATTGTTCGGACGAGATTTAATATTCGCCACTTAGTCGATACTTGTCTCAATTGACACCGCCCGATCGATCCGACACCGTTAACTGCAAGCTGCAAAATTAGCCGCGACAAGTAGTGTCTACTAAGCATCCAATTACGATCATTTATTAATTAAGATATAAGTCAAATAACTTTTAATAACAAAATAACGAATAATTAATAACGATGTAAAGTAATAATATGTAGACTGTCTTGATTTGAATTTAATAATTAAAATCATTTTTTAGCTATAGATAAATCGTGTATATATGTAGTCATTTTCCACCTAAATTCAACGAAAAGATGAAAAGTGCATCAAAATCTACCAATTGTAAGAAGCACTCTTTTAGACATGACTTTTGTTGTTTGCCTCGAACGGACGATTGACTGACTATGGGAATAAAAACGAATTTGGAACTTAATTCCGACGAATTACATATCGAGCTTTTCCTCCAAATCACATTAACAATTGGTATCAATGCCATCCGTTCTCGCGACAGAACTCCCTCGTATTCAGAGGATCATAGAGCTACGGAAACCAATGTGTGTACGCATCCGAATATATCCAAGTTCCCTCTTTCTTTCTCGTTCTTCTCCTCTCCCTCCTCCTCCTACTCTCGACCACCCCCAACCACCCCCTTTCCCTCTTAGAGCAGGGTAGTAGCGAGCGATCAAATAAAAGCCCGTGTTTTCCCCGATATTGAACCCTAAGCTAAGCCTAACCTGCCCCAACCTCCGCCTACCGCAACGTGCCCTGGCGTAGAGCAAAGGGGAGAGCAGAAAGGGAAGGGTAAGGGGACAGGAGGGAAACGAAGGGGTGCAGGGTGCAGGGATGGGTACGCGCGGGGGGGAGGGCACCAGGTAGGGGGAAGCCACCCCAACTGCGGTCGTTGACCCCACGCACACTCCCAGTCCGGCCCGAACCCACCCCTCAGGGCCGACGACACTGGTGCCGTCTCACGGAAAAGTATTGCACTCGCATCGCAACCCCCTTTCAGAACTACCCTCTCTCTATCCCTTTCTCACCATCGGAACCTTTCCTCCCTCACCTCTTTCCGCGCTTATATCGTCTCTATCGCTCGTTCGTTCACATTTTCCTCTCTTCCTTACTCTCCTTCTCTTTTTCTCGCTTTACCGCCGCACCGTACTCGCTTACTCTCTTTTTCTCTCCCTCTTTCTTTCTTTCTTTCTCTCCGTATTCGTCTTTCTACCGGGACACCCCGGGTCTTCGAAGTATTCCACGGCAACAACTAAACGGGGAAAAAAAATTTTAGGTGCCGCCAAGTGAAGTTCATTTTGTTACTCGCCTCTTATTGCCGCGAGCGATTTGTCGAGCTGTTTGCAATATTTTTTTGAAGCTGTCGGTTAAGGGTGACAAACATTCTCAAGAAAGTGTAACTGACCGTTGATTTCCATCTTGAGGAAAATTCTCCCCAGACGACCAAAGATTAAAAAGATAGACAAAGAGACTGTGAGCGTGAAAAATAAAATTTATAAAGCGTAAATATAATAAAAAGAGAGAGCATATACAAAGCTACTCTACATAATATATCTACCGTAAAAAAGTTAATTTATTTAAAAATTAATTTATTATTCTCATATCTCTATTTTTTAACGTTTTCCAAAGTATTATAATTAATATTAATTAAGATATGATTACGTCTGGTAGAATAAATTACCGAATATACTGTTCAGCATCATTCGATATATGTATTGAAACGTCTCGTTCAAGCGATAATTAAAAACGTTTATTTATTCGCGAGTTCTTTTGTATATCGACGCACGGATCTACGTAATGCGTATACGAGTAGACAAATTGACGTTACGTAAAAGTATTGTACTCGTTACAACCCTTTTCAATAGCTTTGTCTCATTCTCTACAGCCATTCCCGTTTCCTTCTTCCATGCATATCCTGCGATACCCCTCTATAGGTCTGTCATGTTCCGACAATTTGTGTATGCACGTAGTCAAGAGCACAAAAACTTGCTATCTGGCCGAAATTAAAATAAACAAAAAAAAAACATTTTATTATTACATACGTAAAGAATTAATTTTTTAATAACTAACTGTAATAATTACGACTCTCGACATAGTCGGAAACGTTTTGCCAAATCAGTTTTTTGTAATATTAATAAACATTTTAATATTACAAGCAGCGTATATTATAATAATCGATCTAAGGTAACTCAATCTAAGAACTTTATCGTTAATTGTATTCGAAACTATCGTATCGTAAAAGCTATTACGCTACACGTGTCACTTTCCGCTGCGACAAATAAGAGAGACTAAGAGTATCGCGAAGTTCAGATTTCACACGCATTAAGCCGCCCATCTTTGCGAAAAATCACACAAAACGGATCGGCAATAATGCGTCGGGAAAATTCTGAGGAAAAGTTTTACTGTCTCTCTCTTAGCGCCATGGCCGATTTGTTATCCAGCCGCGCGGATGCGTATGCACGCCTTTACTTCCGGGTTAGGGTCCTATGGGATGTTGCTCAACGACCTGTATCGACACACCTTTTTTTTCTCGTCAACATCGAGCGCTAGCAGGGACGTTCTTTTTCTTCGTCGACAATCAAGAACCTATCCACAATGGAATCTCGACCTGTCATGCGTGTGTCATTCATCAAATCGCAAAAATATAAATAAACATGTTATTCTCCTTCTTGCTCTCGATTACAATTTTAAAAATTAATTAAATTTAACTATAAAGTATCTATAAAACTTTTGTATCTATTACTCTTTTGTATCTATAAAAAATGGTAAATAACTCTTCCTATATAATATTTTTTATAAATAAGTATTTTAATTAATTAACGTGTTATATAATACGATATATAAATCCAATAGCACTCTTGACCGAATGGTTAGCTAAATAATTAAATAGTCACAGCCAACTCTTAAAAGAGGCAGTATATTTTTTAGTTTATCATATCTCTTAAAAAATGTCTACGTCTAAATGTAATTAATACAACACGATCCCGTTGAAATACCGCCATAATAGGCAACAACACGCGCGTAGAAAGCATAATAAAGTTTACTAATTTACGATTTCGTCAATAACAGTCCATATAACAGCGGTCATCAGTTGTTCGAAATTTCAACAACTTCCACGCAAATTCGTTGAAATAACACGCGGTAGGTTTACAGCGCGACCCATCTACGTACTCTAATCACATTTCGCTGTAGTTTCGGGGATCGCCTCGTCGACCAACGGGAACGTAATTGTTATTTTGCCATCGCGCAATGTAAATGTCGCCAAAGCGTAGTTTGTTTTACGATAACGCATCGGCATGATGCCGCGCAAAGCAAGTGTAAACGAGGAGAGCACTTTTCCAGTAATGATCCGTTAACAATGACCATTGTGGTAGCGTCACTCCGTTAATATCGAATAGCGACACTTTTCGCAATTATAGTATATTTTATACACTAATGGAATAGCACCGTAAGTCCTTTTTTATAATGCTCGATTTCGTTTTAAAAAAAAAATAATGGACTATTTATATATATTTATATTTTATTAATGATTCATTCTTTTATAAAATGAGAGTAATTTTCATTTAATGATTTAATTTTTATTCCTAAAAACTTGTTTCAATGAAAATATTTTAATTTTACTGTTTGATACTGTTCGCGATATCAATTTTGTAATGTATTGTGTCATTTATCTGCAGCAGCGCAATGAACACGATATATATTAAGCTTATTTTTTAAAATTTAGTGTTTGTTGTGATTTATCGCGCACATTGCGAGAGTGAAAACGATAAAACGTGATTTTTAATCTACGAGACAAAGAGAAAAAGTATCGTTGAATGAATCATAAAAACTGTGGTATTGTTTGTTTTTTTCCACACATCACCACACGCTCCTGTCACGAATGCGTGCCTTTTTTTGGACGAGTGTCGACAGTGTAATCCAGGACAGATGAAAGAGTTGCATTATTTTCGGGCGAACACGCTAGCCTGCTAAAATCTCTCTCTATCTCTCGAATACCAACGCGGCAATTTTTCTATTCGTGATAAACTGTAAATAAATGTTTTATTAAATCCGCGGCGGAAGCATGACCGAATATTTTTATTTGTCGAACGATGTTATTTCTCGTAAAAGCGCTACAACAGAAAACAAGAGACGTACAAGATTGATTAAAAAGGGCCGTTTCATGGCGTGAAATTAAAAACTATCACTTCACCCTTGCAACTGACTTCTGTTTACCGTTTTCTATCGTATGAGCCGAGCAATTTATTCGGTTTACGCGGAAAGATATAACTTTACGTAGCTTTATCCAGCATTTGAAGCTTGCAAACGTTATTTTCGTCAAAAAGGTTAAAGTAGCGGTTTTTGCTGACTCTACAGATATTATTTAGTTTACAAAAATATTAATCCTTTTATAGAGAATCTTTATAACTTTTAATATTACCAAAATATGTTAATCACAAATGTAATTTCTAAATGTACATTACATTACTCTTTTTGCAAAATAAAAATTTAATAAAAAATATTTTTAATGGATAAATCAGCTATCCTGCAAATGTAATATAATACAATAATAAAAATATATTTCAAACGGGAGCTATTAAATTCTGCTTTAGCTTTAACAATTTGATCCTTTCATAATTAAAAAGAGTACGTAATAGATAATAATCTGCGCAAAAAAATTGTGGGTACGGTTTAATAGTAGAAATATCATATGTGTTTCTCTTTTTCCGAGACAAAATCGTTTTTTTCCGAACGTACTCACCAGTTTTCAAGCGTATAGCGGGGGTGAACTTATGTGTCTCACGAAGGGAGACGACCCACCCTAAATTTGCGTGTTCGAGCGGTTCGCAGACTGTTCCCTTCCTAAAAGTTTCAACCCTCCGAGGATAGCCCGTATACTGACCTACCCCTACTACGTGATTTATGTACGAGTACCGTGCGTAGACTCAAGGGTGACGAGATCCCTCTTTCCTTCTTAGCCCTTTCGAGACACACCAGGCGCACAAGTACTTGTCTCGAAGGGAGGGCTAAAAATTTCTCCCGCGATCGTGCCTCCCTCGCATATTTTAACAATACGACAAAACGCACTTTTAAGAACGCAAGAAATAAGATCAATATAATTTCCTAATTATGTCTGTCATTATAATCTATTCATCAAAAATGGGCAGATATTTTCTTGCTATAAAAGAAATGTTAATTAATAATGTCTCTATTAATTTTATTTTCGTAAGTTTATAAAAAAATTTTTTACGATTTTGAATATTAAATTTACACAAACGTTTTTGGAAAAATGAAAGTTGGTGGTTAATAATAGCTAACATTATAAAGCAATAACGAAATGTATAAACTTAGTATTAGGTAACGATTAGGTAACATAAAAATGTACATTTTGCCGCTATGTACGCCTACAAAATTTCATCCTAATTCGAGTTGGAATTCAGAATGTTTCTTAATTAACTTAGTTACAAATAACTTAATCACGCGGCCAACGACAAAGCTAAATCTGCGAATTCACAGCGATTCAATTCTCTATCTCTTTTCTTACTTCTTTCTCTGTGGTCGATGCACCGTGTTATCTTTCACTAGTTTTTTTTTGTCGGTTAACCGTAACAACTACTTTGTGCCAAGTCTCTGTCGGCGCCTGTAAAGGCATTCTGGTACGTATCTTTGTCTTGATATAGGTAGCACAGTACCATGTTGATCCGCGAAAAATGCGTGCTTATTTCGCGACGCCAACAACAGATACCTTCTTCTATTTATTCCCTATCTCTTCTTCTCGACCGCCCCTTCGTCGTCCACCTTCCACCCTACCGCACTACTAAATTACGAACGGTCTGCAAAATTGCTTTCGTACGTAAAAGAAGACCGTTGTCCGTTCCTAGCGGTCGATACGGCCTCCCGAAAGGGGCTTGGATGCGAGGTGCATGCGTGTACGTGTGCGTGCGCGTACGTTTCTGCGTTCGCCCTTTGAACGATAAGCGTCCGTGAAAAGAGGAGAGAAGAAAAAGAGCGTGCATAGTTTCCGCGAACGTAGCCCGCTCGCTCGCAGGAAATCGCCGCGCGTCTAATTTCTTTTTCGCAGAAGGTGCCGTTCGATGGATGAGCGGCTTTCGTGGGCAGGAAGTCCGGAATAACCGCTCGAGGAAACACGGATAGCAGCGAGCCTCTTGGAACTACCTCGCCAGTAATTACTTCGAAACGATACTTGATCTTCCGAGAAAACGAAAACGCTTTACCTTTTACATTTTATATATCAAAAACCTCAAGTGAATTTTCATTCATAACCCGTTAGCAATTTATATGTATTCTATTCAATTCGCGTCTGGCGTATATATTATATTTTTTATATATTTATTATAATCTTATAGCTCTACGTTAACAAATGTCTTATGTATTTTTTATTAAAATATTGAAATGACTTGCTAAAATTAAATACCATATTTCCACGGATTTTTAAGTTTTGATATCGAATATCTTAGTAGATAAATCGAATCAGAAAATCCAATCAAAACTTTGCAAAAAAGCAAGCTTTATATAAAATCTAAATAATGAATTTTATCTAATTGCACTTACGAAATTTAATTTACGGAAACGAATGGCAGAAAAATTATTCTCGACATATGTGAAAGAAATATATTACGTTTGTTTTTAACGAACTAATGTATTTAAATAGATTTACTAAAAAAAATCCTTTTTATAAACTACAATCGCACAAAAAGTTAAGAAAATATGAATCAGTCTTTACAATATTGCTGCAACGTTAATAAGTGTATCTATTTGCAATCGCAAGAAACGATTAGGCCTGTCGAAGCTGGTCCCTCTTTGACAATAATGATTCATTATTAAACACGTAATCATAGTACCGCTGGAGAATAGCAACTTTGTTTTTAACTCCCCTCGCAAGGTCTCTTTAGGTCTTCTACGGAGGGATCGTACCTAAGTACTTGTTGCTTTCGAAACGCTCAGAATCGTGATTCGTTCGGCTGTGCGATTTGCGCACTGCAAGTATATATGATGAATAAAAAAAGAGACACAATTTGTTATGGAAGAAGAAAATATGTCATGTATTATTTTACGAAAAATTTGTATAAAATAATTGTCAAAAAATCTAGCCCCTATTTAAAAATGTTGACACTTTCCATTGAAAATGTATCTTTGAATACTCTTAAAAAAAACCCTTCTATTTCTCTTTCTTTGTACTTGTAAAAAAAATGTGGCTAAAATAGTTAACAATTGAAAACAAAGAACGTTTAAGTTTTCCATGATGTCTGCAGACATTCTATGTATATACATATCTATATATTGTATGCCTGTACACGTAAAAACGTTGAAAAAATATCGCTGCAATGCCCGAAGGCATCGTGGATTCGCATATCGTCGATCAGAAATTTCGTAAACATTTTGAGTTCGAAATATTATTGTTAGCGCATGTCTTATATATGTGTTATAGAGATGCGTTTAATCAATCACCGAAACAAATGGTTGAGACACATTACCCTCGATAAATATCCAAAAACAAACTTTTCCTGTTTTTCCGTCCCCATCCCCTCAACCCTCAATCATACATCGCGACACGTGTCTGAAGTGTCACGCGTGAGCCTGCAGACAACGCAATCCATCCGGCACGACATCTCCATCAGAAAATTGATCAACCCCCTCCGTCACGCATCGTTGCGAACATGACGAAAACTTAACGAGCGCATATACCGGAAGCGGACTACACCGACCACCGACACCTATATCCAGTCCGCTTGCGAGCGCGACCCCCAACTTCCAGTTACTCGCCCTCTCACCCCTCCAAGCGACAAGGAAGTTGGCAAAGGTGGCGGTAGCGGTCCTCGCGGAGAATTCATCCCTTAAGAAAATACAGGCAATAACCTCCGGATCCTCATTGGAGGCGGGAGGCCAGGAGGTTGGGGTGACGGCACACAGGGTGGGCGCGACGGGGGGGGATAGCATAGTGCTAGGAAAGACGTTGCTGCGTAGCGAGAAGCAACGACGACGCGGAGGGGAGGAGCGTCGAACGAAGGAGAACGAGGCA